>NC_086450.1:509500985-509725985 GCF_028390025.1 Pseudophryne corroboree | reverse complement strand
CCAAACGGGCGGGAGAGTGCGGATGACTCTGCAGTGTCACAACTGAGGGCCTGAGCTGACGGGAGGCAGCCTCAGTTGTAGGGGCTGAGATGTACCGGAACCTGGGAGGTTGTATCAGACCCCTGGACATGTAAGTAACATGAATAATAACTGCCCGAAGGCGTGACCACGACAACTTGGATAAAAGTCAATGATGTTTATTATGACAACTCCGCAACACAGCAGCAGTAAAAGAAAACGTAAAAGTCAGCAAAGAATAAATACAGTTCCTGGGTACTACAGGATGGCAGGAGCCACAGGGCACTGGTAGTGTGAGATAGTTCTTATGATCTTCTAGATGGAAAGTCCTTACCAGGCCCGACTGTAGCAATGGAGATAACCCAGGATTGTGCCAGCTGGTGTTCCAGGAAAAGCTGGGTTGCTGAAGATAAAACAGCTGCTGTGGATACTGGCTGGAACCAGACTGTTGTTAGCACGGAGTGGATACTGGCTGGAACCAGTTAAATAATAAATGAACTTGGGAGCGATGAAATATGAACTGAAATGTAGAACTTGAGAGCGGAGAAATAATAATACCGGTGGAGAGTGGTCAAGTGTAGAAAGGACACCGGCCCTTTAAGGGAAGCTGTACTCTGCTGGAAGCTGAGCTGGAAGCAGGTAATGTTGTAGCTGGAAACAGATGAATCCACAATGGATTGGAGAGTCAGGCTACACCGCAGGTGGAATGCTGGTGCGGGTCTCTATGGTGGAAGTCTTGAGACAGGAGCTGGAACCTGGAAGACAATCACAGGAGAGAGACAAACAGGAACTAGGTTTGACAACCAAAGCACTGACGCCTTCCTTGCTCAGGCACAGTGTATTTATACCTGCAGCTAGGCAATTATGCAGATTAACAATACTGACAACAGATTGGAGGAAATGATCAGCTGACAGAATCCAAGATGGCTGCGCCCATGCAGACACTTGGAGGGAAGTTTGGTTTGTAATCCATGTGGTAATGAAAACAGTAATGGCGGCGCCGGCCACTGGAGACAGGAGACGCCAGGCTGACAAGTGCACATCCAACCACGCGGAGACAGCGGAGGCCGCGGCTGACGTAATCGCCACTCTGACACTCTGCATGCAGAAGCTCAGGGACGGCGGCGGAGGCCGCGGGAGACGCCATGCCAGATGTAATAAGGCGTTACTGTGACAGCGTCTCAGAGAGACAGGAGAGGATGCAGGAATGTGAACATTAGGATAACAGATTGGATCTGGTCCTGGAGCGCTGAGCCAGCCTTAGGAGGCATCTGATGGGTAAGAAATGGCGTCCAGATACCCGGATCGTGACATGCAGCACCGAATGAGAGAACTCCAGGTCCTCCTTAGCCAGGGTATCAAATTTGTAGAATTTTGCAAACGTGTTTGCCCCTGACCAAGTAGCTGCTCGGCAAAGTTGTAAAGCCGAGACCCCTCGGGCAGCCGCCCAAGATGAGCCCACCTTCCTTGTGGAATGGGCATTGACAGATTTTGGCTGTGGCAGGCCTGCCACAGAACGTGCAAGCTGAATTGTACTACAAATCCAGCGAGCAATAGTCTGCTTAGAAGCAGGAGCACCCAGCTTGTTGGGTGCATACAGAATAAACAGCGAGTCAGATTTTCTGACTCCAGCCGTCCTGGAAACATATATTTTCAGGGCCCTGACAACGTCTAGCAACTTGGAGTCCTCCAAGTCCTTAGTAGCCGCAGGCACCACAATAGGCTGGTTCAGGTGAAACGCTGACACCACCTTAGGGAGAAACTGGGGACGAGTCCTGAATTCTGCCCTATCCATATGGAAAATCAGATAAGGGCTTTTACATGATAAAGCCGCCAATTCTGATACTCGCCTGGCTGAAGCCAAGGCCAATAACATGACCACTTTCCACGTGAGATATTTCAGATCCACGGTTTTTAGTGGCTCAAACTAATGTGATTTTAAGAAACTCAACATCACGTTGAGATCCCAAGGTGCCACAGTAGGCACAAACGGGGGCTGAATATGCAGCACTCCTTTTACAAATGTCTGAACTTCAGGTACTGAAGCTAATTATTTTTGAAAGAAAATTGACAGAGCCGAGATCTGTACTTTTATGGAGCCTAGTTTTAGGCCCATATTCACTCCTGCTTGCAGGAAATGCCGAAATCGACCTAGTTGGAATTCCTCCGTTGGGGCCTTTTCGGCCTCACACCATGCAACATATCTCCGCCATATGCGGTGATAATGATTTGCCGTAACATCTTTCCTGGCTTTAATAAGCGTAGGAATGACTTCCTCCGGAATGCCCTTTTCCTTCAGGATCCGGCGTTCAACCGCCATGCCATCAAACGCAGCCGCGGTAAGTCTTGGAACAGACAGGGCCCCTGCTGTAGCAGGTCTTGTCTGAGCGGCAGAGGCCACGGGTCCTCTGAGATCATCTCTTGAAGTTCCGGGTACCACGCTCGTCTTGGCCAATCCGGAACCACGAGAATTGTTTTTACTCCTCGCTTTCTTATTATTCTCAATACCTTTGGTATGAGAGGCAGAGGAGGGAACACATAAACTGACTGGTACACCCACGGTGTCACTAGAGCGTCCACAGCTATCGCCTGAGGGTCTCTTGACCTGGCGCAATAACTCTCTAGTTTTTTGTTTAGGTGGGACGCCATCATGTCCACCTGTGGCCGATCCCACTGATCTACAATCATTTGGAAGACTTCTGGATGAAGTCCCCACTCTCCCGGGTGGAGGTCGTGCCTGCTGAGGAAGTCTGCTTCCCAGTTGTCCACTCCCGGAATGAACACTGCTGACAGTGCTAGCACATGATTTTACGCCCATCGGAGAATTCTTGTGGCTTCTGCCATTGCCATCCTGCTTCTTGTGCCGCCCTGACGATTTACATGGGCGACTGCCGTGATGTTGTCTGACTGGATCAGCACCGGCTGGTGTAGGAGCAGGGATTTTGCTTGACTTAGGACATTGTAAATGGCCCTTAGTTCCAGAATATTTATGTGTAAGGAAGTCTCCTGACTTGACCATAGTCCTTGGAAGTTTTTTCCCGTGTGACTGCCCCCCAGCCTCGAAGGCTGGCATCCGTGGTCACCAGGACCCAGTCCTGTATGCCGAATCTGCGGCCCTCTAGAAGATGAGCACTCTGCAGCCACCACAGTAGAGACACCCTGGTTCTTGGAGACAGGGTTATTAAGCGATGCATCTGAAGATGCGATCCGGACCATTTGTCCAACAGGTCCCACTGAAAAATTCTGGCATGGAACCTGCCGAAGGGAATTGCTTCGTAAGAAGCTACCATCTTTCCCAGGACCCGCGTGCAGTGATGCACCGATACCTGTTTTGGTTTTAGGAGGTCTCTGACTAGAGATGACAACTCCCTGGCTTTCTCCTCCGGGAGAAACACTTTTTTCTGGACTGTATCCATAATCATACCCAGGAACAGTAGACGTGTCGTCGGAACCAGCTGTGACTTTGGGATATTCAGAATCCAGCCGTGCTAGTGCAGCACTTCCTGAGATAGTGCTACTCCCATCAACAACTGTTCCTTGGACCTCGCCTTTATTAGGAGATCGTCCAAGTACGGGATAATTAAAACTCCCTTTTTTCGAAGGAGTATCATCATTTCCGCCATAACCTTGGTAAATACCCTCGGTGCCGTGGACAGTCCAAACGGCAGCGCCTGGAATTGGTAATGGCAATCCTGTACCACAAATCTGAGGTACTCCTGGTGAGGATGGTAAATGGGGACATGCAAGTAAGCATCCTTGATGTCCAGGGATACCATGTAATCCCCCTCGTCCAGGCTTGCAATAACCGCCCTGAGCGATTCCATCTTGAACTTGAATTTTTTTATGTATGTGTTCAAGGATTTCAAATTTAAAATGGGTCTCACCGAACCGTCTGGTTTCGGCACCACAAATAGTGTGGAATAGTAACCCCGGCCTTGTTGAAGTAGGGGTACCTTGATTATCACCTGCTGGGAATACAGCTTGTGAATTGCCGTTAGCACCGCCTCCCTGTCTGAGGGAGCAATCGGCAAGGCAGATTTTAGGAACCGATGGGGTGGAGACGCCTCGAATTCCAGTTTGTACCCCTGAGATACTATTTGAAGGATCCAGGGATCCACCTGTGAGCGAGCCCACTGATCGCTGAAATTCTTGAGGCGACCCCCCACCGTACCTGGCTCCGCCTGTGGAGCCCCACCGTCATGCGGCGGACTTGGAGGAAGAAGCGGGGGAGGACTTTTGCTCCTGGGAACCTGCTGTCTGTTGCAGCCTTTTTCCCCTACCTCTGCCTCTGGACAGAAAAGACCCGCCTTTTCCACGCTTGTTTTTCTGGGTCCGAAAGGACTGAACCTGATAAAACGGCGCCTTCTTAGGCTGTGAGGGGACATGGGGTAAAAATGCTGACTTCCCAGACGTTGCTGTGGAAACTAGGTCCGAGAGACCATCCCCAAATAATTCCTCACCCTTATACGGCAACACTTCCATGTGCCTTTTAGAATCTGCATCTCCTGTCCACTGGCGAGTCCATAAGCCTCTCCTAGCAGAAATGGACAATGCACTTACTTTAGATGCCAGCCGGCAGATTTCCCTCTGTGCATCTCTCATATATAAGACTGAGTCTTTGATATGATCTATGGTTAGCAGAATCGTGTCTCTGTCTAGTGTGTCAATATCTTCTGACAGTTTATCTGACCACGCTGCGGCAGCACTGCACATCTATGCTGACGCAATAGCTGGTCTAAGTATAATGCCTGAGTGTGTGTATACAGACTTCAGGATCGCCTCCTGCTTTCTATCAGCAGGTTCCTTAAGGGCGGCCGTATCCGGAGACGGTAGTGCCACCTTTTTAGACAAACGTGTGAGCGCTTTATCCACCCTAGGAGGTGTTTCCCAACGTGACCTATCCTCTGGCGGGAAAGGGAACGCCATTAGTACCTTCTTAGGAATTACCAATTTCTTATCAGGGAAAGCCCACGCTTCTTCACACACTTCATTTAATTCATCTGACGGGGGAAAAACTACGGGTAGTTTTTTCTCCCCAAACATAATACCCTTTTTAGTGGTACCTGGATGTAAATCAGAAATGTGTAACACCTCTTTCATTGCCTCAATCATGCAGTGAATGGCCTTAGTGGGCATCAGATTAGACTCATCGTCGTCGACACTGGTGTCAGTATCAGTGTCGACATCTGTGTCTGCAAACTGAGGTAGCGGGCGTTTTAGAGCCCCTGACGACCTTTGAGACACCTGGACAGGCACGAGCTGAGAACCCGGCTGTCCCACATTTGGCATGTCGCCAAATTTCTTATGTAAGGAGTCTATACGTGCACTCATCTCTTTCCATAAGCTCATCCACTCAGGTGTCTGCCCTGCAGGGGGTGACATCCCTTCTAAAGGCATCTGCTCCGTCTCCACATCATTATCCTCATCAAACATGTCGACACAGCCGTACCGACACACCGCACACACACAGTGAATGCTCAAACAGAGGACAGGACCCACAAAAGCCCTTTGGGGGGACAGAGTGAGATTATGCCAGCACACACCAGAGCGCTATATAATGCAGGGACTAACTGAGTTATGTCCCCTATAGCTGCTTTTACTATATAATGTATACTGCGCCTAAATTTAGTGCCCCCCCCCCTCTCTTTTTTACCCTTTTCTGTAGTGTAGTCTGCAGGGAAGAGCCAGGGAGCTTCCTTCCAGCGGAGCTGTGAGGGAAAAATGGCGCCAGTGTGCTGAGGGAGATAGCTCCGCCCCTTTTCCACGGACTATTCTCCCGCTTTTTCCTATATTCTGGCAGGGGTATTTTCCACATATATAGCCTCTGGGGCTATATATTGTGGTATTTTTGCCAGCCAAGGTGTATATATTGCTTCTCAGGGCGCCCCCCCCCCAGCGCCCTGCACCCTCGGTGATCGGAGTGTGAAGTGTGTATGAGGAGCAATGGCGCACAGCTGCAGTGCTGTGCGCTACCTTGGTGAAGACTGATGTCTTCTGCCGCCGATTTTCCGGACCTCTTCTTGCTTCTGGCTCTGTAAGGGGGACGGCGGCGCGGCTACGGGACCGAACACCAAGGCTGGGCCTGCGGTCGATCCCTCTGGAGCTAATGGTGTCCAGTAGCCTAAGAAGCCCAAGCTGGCTGCAAGCAGGCAGGTTCGCTTCTTCTCCCCTTAGTCCCTCGCTGCAGTGAGCCTGTTGCCAGCAGGTCTCACTGAAAATAAAAAACCTAGGGGGTAATTCCAAGTTGATCGCAGCAGGATTTTTGATAGCAATTGGGCAAAACCATGTGCACTGCAGGGGAGGCAGATATAACATGTGCAGAAAGAGTTAGATTTGGGTGGGTTATTTTATTTCTGTGCAGGGTAAATACTGGCTGCTTTATTTTTACACTGCAATTTAGATTGCAGATTGAACTCACCACACCCAAATCTAACTCTCTCTGCACATGTTATATCTGCCTCCCCTGCAGTGCACATGGGCCCTCATTCCGAGTTGTTCGCTCGTTCTTTTTCATCGCATCGCAGTGAAAATCCGCTTAGTACGCATGCGCAATGTTCGCACTGCGACTGCGCCAAGTAACTTTACTATGAAGAAAGTATTTTTACTCACGGCTTTTTCTTCGCTCCGGCGATCGTAATGTGATTGACAGGAAATGGGTGTTACTGTGCGGAAACACGGCGTTTCAGGGGCGTGTGGCTGAAAACGCTACCGTTTCCGGAAAAAACGCAGGAGTGGCCGGAGAAACGGTGGGAGTGCCTGGGCGAACGCTGGGTGTGTTTGTGACGTCAACCAGGAACGACAAGCACTGAACTGATCGCACAGGCAGAGTAAGTCTGGAGCTACTCTGAAACTGCTAAGTAGTTAGTAATCGCAATATTGCGAATACATCGGTCGCAATTTTAAGAAGCTAAGATTCACTCCCAGTAGGCGGCGGCTTAGCGTGTGTAACTCTGCTAAATTCGCCTTGCGACCGATCAACTCGGAATGAGGGCCATGGTTTTGCCCAATTGCTAACAAAAATCCTGCTGCGATCAACTTGGAATTACCCCCCTAATTCTATACTTTCTTTCTAAAGGCTCAGGTGAGCCCCTAGTGTGCATCCAACCTCGGCCGGGCACAAAATCTAACTGAGGCTTGGAGGAGGGTCATAGTGGGAGGAGCCAGTGCACACCAGGTAGTCATAAATCTTTCTTAGAGTGCCCAGCCTCCTTCGGAGCCCGCTATTCCCCATGGTCCTTTCGGAGTTCCCAGCATCCACTAGGACGTCAGAGAAAATATTTACTGCAGAGTGTACAGTATCTATACCATTTACTGCAGAGTGCACAGTATCAAGATTATTTACTGCAGTGTACAGTATCAATACTATTTACTGCAGAGTGTACAGTATCGATACTATTTACGGCAGAATGTACAGTATCAAGATTATTTACTGCAGAGTGTACAGTGTCAATACTATTTACTGCAGAGTGTACAGTGTCAATACTATTTACTGCAGAGTGTACAGTATCAAGATCAAACTCCTTGACCCTTGTGAGGTGCAATGAGAGGATTTTATGCTGACTAATCTCTTTATAGAAGGAGCAGGTGGGGAAGCAGTGTGTGCACATTTATGGATGTGGAGATTCCAGCATCCAGATTGTTAATTTCTGGAATTCAAAGAGACCATTATGAAGATTCTTGAACTCATCTAAAGCTCAGAGATGGGTGGTCAAACATAGTCATATGCCAATGGTACAAGCAGATTGGGTACATTGAACAGAACTGTCCACAAAGTGAGCATTTAAATGATGAGAACCCAAGGTGAGGGACCAATCATCCGGAGTCGTGGTCTCAGTTTGTAGAACAGTGTACTTTCCTGAAAGTCCGCATACATGGAATTGAACTGCCTGGACTGTTGGACATGGGCTCCCAGGTGATAATAATACTACTGTCCGCTGGGTTGCCATTAGAAATTGTGGGGCCCGGGACTGACAAAATGGGCAGGGCCCCCCACCTGCCAGATGGGGTATGGACAATCACTAGAGAAGCATTAGAGGAGGGAGCCACCATGGCACAGCTTTACCAGAGCACTAAACCACCTCCCTACTTATTACAGCATTTTCCTAAGCAGTGCGTGCGGATATTAGCACATGTATGCTTTCCACTCACAGCTCCCACTTTCACCCATTAGATCAACACGCTCAACCACCAGCGCATCCCACTAATTTATGGGCACTTTTTCCTCACCATGGGCTGTTTGCCCATTTCAGTAGTGCACTTGAGATACACATGTCCAAGTCGGTGATGGCCACTGACATTAGGACATAGTCAAATAGAAAAAAAATAAGAAAAGATGTGGACACTGAGAAAAAAAACATAACAGCAAAAAGAAGGAAGAGAGAAATAAAAGGGGGGAGAGAGAGAGAGAAATAAAAGGGGAGAGAGAAATAAAAGAGGGGAGAGAGAGACGAGGGAAAGGAGGGGAGACAGACTTGGGGAGGGGTGAAGAGGGCGAGAGAGAGACCAAGGGCAGGGTTGTGGGGGGAGTCAGGGAAAGAGGGGTAGACAGATACAGTAGGATAAGAGAAGGGGACAGAGAGAGCTTCAATGTGCAGACAAAGCAGATGTTACAGGGTTTGTGGACACTATCCTTAAGGCACTACAGTGCCAATGTAGTGAAGGTTTGGAAGATACACATTGTTACACATACACCAGGCTCCCACACCTGACACACACACACACAGTGACACTGACCTAGCTCCCACACATAGTGACACAGACACTGACCAAGCTCCCACACCTGACACACACACACAGTGACACTGACCTAGCTCCCACACATAGTGACACAGACACTGACCAAGCTCTCACACCTGACACACACACACAGTGACACTGACCTAGCTCCCACACACAGTGACACGGACACTGACCAAGCTCCCCCACCTGACACACACACCCAGTGACACTGACCTAGCTCCCACACACATTGACATGGACACTGACCAAGCTCCCACACACACACAGTGACACTGACCTAGCTCCCACACACAGTGACACAGACACTGACCAAGCTCACACACTTGACACACACACACACACAGGGACACTGGGCAGGTACACACATGCATAGCGACACTGACCAGGTGCCACACACACACACACACACACACACACACTGACACTGACCAGGCTTTTACACACGCAGTGACACTAACACTGACCAAGCTCACACACCTGACACACACACACACACACACACACACACACTGACACTGATCAGGCTCACACAGTGACACTTACTATGCTCACACAAGTGACACATACACACAGGGACACTGAGCAGGCTCTTCCTCTGTGTTGTCTGCAGTCTTCAGCTGCACCAACCTACCGGACTCCTCCTCCAACTTATTCTAATACAACGTTCCCGTTTCCCGGCATGTACTGTCTGTATGTGGGGAAGGGAGGGGGGGAGTGTCTGTGCTCCTATATGCTGAGTGACTGTGTGTGATGTGTCACTTAGCCAATCTTGCCACTAAATGGTGCATGGGTCCCTCTGCCCGATGGTAGTAGGCGGAGCTACTAAGCAGAGAGGTGGGGAGGGGATTTACCAGCTCCGGCGGTCGGTAGGACAGGGGCCCCCTCTCATTTTTAGTAGGAGATGGGGAGCGAAGCAGCAGCAGGCCAGGCCCCCCTATCTGTCTGAATGTCCAGGCCCGGGACTGCAGTACCCCCAGTACCCACTTGATGGCGGCCCTAACTGTCCGAGTACCTGCACCATTAGGAGGAGCACGAAACCATGGCCCCACCTACCAGCTGGCTTTACTCACTGGCTAGTAATATTTAGCAGATCACATATTGCAGCTACTTGGAGGACAATGTGGGAGCTAGAAGGGCAGAGCTTCCACAATAAAGGTGTCTTGTTACTATGGTACAAAATGAGTATTTACCTTCGGTGATCCTGGGGATGAATGTGCTACAGAACTGTCCTGACAAGTTAATTGAGGCCCTCAAGACCAATATGAAGACTGCTGCACTGGTGGCACAGATTTGCAGCATGCTATCTGGCTGTTGCGAGATCAGAAAAGATTTGCAGCATGCTATCTGGCTGTTGCGAGGTCAGGAAAGATTTGCAGCATGATATCTGGCTGTTGCGAGGTCAGAAAAGATTTGCAGCATGCTATCTGGCCGTTGCGAGGTCAGAAAAGATTTGCAGCATGATATCTGGCTGTTGCGAGGTCAGGAAAGATTTGCAGCATGATATCTGGCTGTTGTGAGGTCAGAAAAGATTTGCAGCATGCTATCTGGCTGTTGCGAGGTCAGAAAAGATTTGCACCATGCTATCTGGCCGTTGCGAGGTCAGAAAAGATTTGCAGCATGATATCTGGCTGTTGCGAGGTCAGGAAAGATTTGCAGCATGATATCTGGCTGTTGCAAGGTCCAATGCTCCAGGTTAAGTTGGATAGGAAAGGATCGCTGATTGTAGGTCTGTAAGACAACTTGGAAAATGTGATCTGGTGCAAAGCAGGGCCAGATTAACAATGGGGCGGATGGAGCTGCAGCTCCAGGCCTCCACATAAATATAGGCCCATCATGCTGGTAGTAGGATAATGACCAGACGCACAGCTGACCAAACAATCATAACTCATAAGTATTCAAATAGTTTTTGTTGTTTTTCACAAAATTATAATTTTTTTCTATGTTTATTTAGGGAGACATTGGGGCATATAGTGTATAGGGTGTACACCCATATGTGTGAATGCAAAGAAAGGTAATAAATAATACCCGGGGATATTTGGGCGCTATGAGACGAGCTGCTCCACTAAGCAGCAGCCAGTATATGAAGGGAAGACCTCTGAAAAAGCTGCAAGCTCTATGCAGCGAAACGCGTCAGTACTACCCATTGGAACAGGACAATCTCTACTTGGATCCGAACCAGCCCTTACCATCTACCAGTCATCCAGAGGAGTCACAGAGAGGCACCATCTAATCACCGCATTACATGCGGTACTCACCTACATATGGGACATGCTATTCAATCCTCTAGCGGTGTATGGAAATAACATTGGACTTTACTGGACTTTTATATCACTCAAGGGCACTATTTGGAACGGATTCCACGTATTGCATTATGCTATATGTCCTGACCCAATATCTAGGGTAAATTATTTATTTTCTTCACAAATTTATGTGGCATAATAATTATTGCACAGAATACTGTATTTAATTAATTGAATTTTAATTAAAAAAAATTAAATTAACACACTTAGTGTAATTATATTGTTCTTTCCTCTTGGAGCGCAGCCTTTCCTCCTATTTTTTATTCTTATTGTACACCCATATGTGAAAATGTTCAGCTCCAGGCCCAGGTGGCCCTTAATCCGGCCCTGGTGCAAAGCAAGAAATGGACCTGGTGGGCGAGACTCAGAGGCTGAAATTGAATCTTGTGATCCAAATGGGCAGAATCTGTTTGCTGTGGCTAGAGCTCTGGCAAAAGTGGAACAGGAAAGAGTACCAGTACGTGTCTTAAATCCTCATTACTACCCCATGCGACTCTACTGGAACAGTGAATTTTCAAGATATGTTTGGAGAAGCTTTGACTGATTGGTGATCAGGATACCCCAGAAGATAAATGTGAAGGAGTCCTGTGCGTGGTGTGGAGGAATGCACAGGCATTTAGTCAGCATCCTGATGATTTTGGGCGATCCAAAGGCCTCCATCACTACATCCCGATGGGGATTAACTAGATGAAGGAGGCCGGGGTTATCCAAGAGAGCCACAGTCTGTGGGCTGCACCACTTTTCACTGCCCGGAAGAAGGATGGCGGTCTTCACTACTGGATGGATTATAGGAAGATAAATGCAGCTACTAATAAGGATGCATACCATAATAAAAATCATTAATTTCATTGAAGTCGTGAGATATTTCTTCTCCCTAGATTTAATGAGGGGCTATTGGCAAATCCCGCTGGCAACATCTAGCAGCATCCATCCCACACCTAGCAGCATCCTCCCACACCTAGCAGCATCCATATCACACCTAGCATCATCCCCCACACCTAGTAGCCTTCACCCACCTAGCAGTATCCATATCACACCTAGCAGCATCCTCCCACACCTAGCAGCATCCATCCCACATCTAGCAGCATCCATATCACACCTAGCATCATCCCCCACACCTAGTATCCTTCACCCACCTAGCAGTATCCTCCTCACACTGTCAGGTCTCTGGGTTTGTCTGTCCCCGGCGGGGGTGCTAGTGGGTCAGTGTTGATGCAATGTACAAAGCGGGGAGGCAATATGAAAGTCCGGCGCATAAGCGCTGACGTTTATTATACAGGAATCACAGAGTAAATGGCATAGCAGTGAATGACAAACTGAATCCAGGCAATAAAGTAACTGTGATTGGTAATTGAATCCAAAACAACTGAAAAAGTCTCTTGCAACAGAAATATAAAGTGACTTGATGCTGAATGTGAATGAAATAAACAGAACTCCGGTAAAACTTGAAAAACACACAGTCTCTGTATAACAAAGTCTTTATGGCCACACTAGGCCCAAGCAGGAGACAGTCTCTATGCAATGAGATGATATACTTGCAGAGATGCACAGATGGTATGCAATTAGCAGTGCACAGGTAATAATGAATGCAACACCTGAGGAGAGTCTCTTACGGCTTGATGAGCTGGTAACTGGCTGTGGATGAAGTCTGAAGAAAACAGGAGAGCTGTAGTGAGATGAGATGACAGGAGGTAACCACGGGGAATCGCTGGAAACAGGAACACAGGAGTCCGGAGAACAAGGCACACCGAACCGAATGTGACTCGTTGTCTGAGGCAATGTGAGTGAGCCACGGACTGGGAGTTATACCCATGGCTCTGCAGTGATTGGTCACTGAACTCTGGGTGGAGACACAGTGCTGGATTGCACACCCGGATCAGCTGAGTGCAGGAGTCATGGCAACGACCTCACAGGCAGGACACCGGCACACAGCAGAATGCACATAGGACCGGACTCAGGGGTACTCAGCAAGGCGGAAGATGACGCTTGCGGTCCATACACACCTGCAGCCGCACCTGGGGCCATGACCTCCGGAGGCCCGCACACCAGCGCGCTGGTAGGTGAGACGTAGCAGAACGCCGATTCCTGACACACACCTAGCAGAACCATCCACCACACCTAGCAGCATCCTCCCACACCTAGCAGTATCCATATCACTCCTAGCATCATCCCCCACATGAGCAGCCTTCACCCACCTAGCAGTACCCTCCTCACACATAGCAACATCCTCTCACACCTAGTAGCCTCCCCCCCACGAAGCAGTATCCTCCACACATCTAGCCGAATCATCCCAAACCTAACAGCCTCCCCCCACACACCTAGCAGCATCCTCCTCACACCTAGCAGCAACCTCCACCCAGATCTAGCAGCAACCTGTCACACCTACCATCATCCATATCACACCTACCAGCATCCCCCACACCTAGCAACAGCCTACTACACCTAGTAGCCTCCCCACACCTAGCAGCATCATCCCCACACCTAGCAGCATCATCCCCACACCTAGCAGCATCATCCCCATACCTAGCAGCAACCTCTCACACCTACCAGCTTCCATATCACACCTAGCAACATCCCCCACACCTAGCAACATCCTCCCACACCTAGTAGAATCATCCCCACACCTAGCAACATCCTCCCCCACCTAGTAGCCTCACCCCACCTAACAGTATCCTCCCCACATCTAGCAGCATCCTCCCCACGCCTAGCAGCATCCTCCCCACACCTAGCAGCATTCTCCCCACACCTAGCAGCATTCTCCCCACACCTAGCAGCATCCTCCCCACACCTAGCAGCATTCTCCCCACACCTAGCAGCATTCTCTCCACACCTAGCAGCGTCCTTCTCACACCTAGCAGCATTCTCTCCACACCTAGCAGCATCCTTCCCACACCTAGCAGTATTCTCTCCACACCTAGCAGCATTCTCCCCACACCTAGCAGCATTCTCTCCACACCTAGCAGCATCCTTCCCACACCTAGCAGCATTCTCTCCACACCTAGCAGCATTCTCTCCACACCTAGCAGCATTCTCCCCACACCTAGCAGCATTCTCTCCACACCTAGCAGCATCCTCCCCACACCTAGCAGCATCCTCTCCACACCTAGCAGCATTCTCTCCACACCTAGCAGCATCCTCTCCACACCTAGCAGCATTCTCTCCACACCTAGCAGCATCCTCCCCACACCTAGCAGCATTATGGTGCTAGACAAGCATTATAGTTACTATAACTAGTCCTAACATAAAATAACTAGTACTATAATAGGACTGCATAGGAGACCACAAATAGGTTGAACTCGATGGACAATTGTCTTTTTTCAACCTGAGTTACTATGTTACTATGTTACCCACACCTAGTAGCATCCTTCTCACACCTAGCAACATCCTCCACACACCTAGCAGCATCCTCCCCACACCTATCAGCATCCTCCCCACACCTAGCAGCATCCTCCCCACACCTAGCAGCATCCTTCTTACACCTAGCAGCGTCCTTCTCACACCTAGCAGCATCTACCATACACCTCTCGGCATCCTCCCCATACCCAGCAGCATCCTCCATACACCAAGCAGCATCCTTCCCATCATACCTAGCAGCCCACAAACACACACCTAGCAACATCCCACCACACAACTACCAGCATCCTCCATACACCTAACAGCATCCCCACAAACACACACTTAGCCTTTCCTTAGCACCTAGCAGCATCCACCCCCACCCCACACACACCTAGCATCCTCCCCCCACAGCAGCAACCTCCATACACCTGCTGGGAGAGGGCAGCCAGCTCAGCCCAGCATGGGGCGGGGAGGGCAGGTGTGACCTCACATGGTGGCATGGTGGGGGCATGCCTATGTAGCTGAGGCTGCACAGGGGGTGTGGAGCTTGCGGTCACGTCACTGTGGCCACGCCCCTGCTATACAGTGCCAAATACAGGTACTGAACAGCGAGGGACGGGGCTATGATGACGCGATTCAGCAGTAATCGCATCATCGGGTGTTCTTTGACCGCCCACCTGTGCACTGCAAGTGGGAAGCAGAGGGATGGTGCGGTGCAGCTGCGGCGCTGCAGGAGGATTGCCCACCTTTCCAGGAGGGATAAGGTTGCATATCAGAATAAAAAGGGGTGTGACCTCACTACACTGGGTGTAGGGACTGTCCAAAATCACACATTGGCCCCCACAGTAATAAACACATTGCCCCCACAGGGAAAATGTTAAACACATCGCCCCACACAGGAATAAACCACAAACACATTGTCCCACACAGGAATAAACCACAAACACATTGCCTCACACAGGAATAAGCCACAAACACATTGCCCCACACAGGAATAAACCACAAACACATTGCCTCACACACAGGAATAAGCCACAAACACATTGCCCCACACACAGGAATAAGCCACAAACACATTGCCCCACACACAGGAATAAACCACAAACACATTGCCCCACACAGGAATAAACCACAAACACATTGCCTCACACAGGAATAAGCCACAAACACATTGCCTCACACAGGAATAAGCCACATACACATTGCCCCACACACAGGAATAAGCCACAAACACATTGCCTCATACAGGAATAAGCCACAAACACATTGCCTCATACAGGAATAAGCCACAAACACATTGCCTCACACAGGAATATGTTACGTTCACTGTAGTTGGAACTCAAAAGACAGAGTGGGTAAGCCCCGAGTACAGGAACGTGATGCTGCAGTTGGAGTGGAGTTCAGCAACGGAACCCTGACTCCGTTGTCTCACCCACGTGGTCAGTCTATGCCTGAGAGACTATGGTGATCATTCCGAGTTGTTCGCTCGTTGACGATTTTCGCTATGGAGCGATTATTTGAAAAAACGGCATAAAAGCGCATGCGCATGGTACGCAGCGCGCATGTGCTAAGTATTTTAACACAAAACTTAGTAGATTTACACAAGGTCGAGCGATGTTTTTTCATCGCTCAAGTGATCGTAGTGTGATTGACAGGAAGTGGGTGTTTCTGGGCGGAAACTCAGCGTTTTCCGGGAGTGTGCTAAAAAACGCAGGCGTGTCAGCTGAAAAAGCAGGAGTGGCTGGAGAAACGGGGGAGTGGCTGGCCGAACGCTGGGCGTTTTTGTGACCTCAAACCAGGAACTAAACGGAGTGAGCTGATCGCAATCTAGGAGTAGGTCTGGAGCTACTCAGAAACTGCAAGAAATTATTTAGTAGCAGTTCTGCTAATCTTTCGTTCGCTATTCTGCTAAGCTAAGATACACTCCCAGAGGGCAGCGGCCTAGCGTATGCAATGCTGCTAAAATCAGCTAGCGAGCGATCAACTCGGAATGAAGGCCAATGTTTGCTTGGGCCCACGGTAGCTGCGTTTGAAGGGCAGATTAGGTCAGCCCAACTCTGATGACCCCCGGTCTTAGTTGGAGACAAGGCGTAAACCGAGACGGGGCGAGAACAAGGGGAATCTCTAACTAAAACAGAAACACAGAGTTAGGGGCAATTACAGAACACTAACAACAAAAAGTATGTGCGGCGCGTCTGCCAAGACAAATTGTAACAAAAGCGACGCTGTCCAAATGCCAAACACAACACCATCGTATTCCGGCGAGGACAGCTATAGCGGAAACCTCTGCAGAAAATACCAAAGCAAAATAAAGAGAATGATACGGCCAAGGCCGTAAGGTGCGGCAAAGCCGCTACTCACAACACCGGTATAGGTACACGCAGGTGAACAGGGACCCCGAGGCCGCTGGCACTGGCTCACAGGACTGGAAAGCTGGATAGATTCCAGTAACAGGCTCAGGACTACTGGATCACAGGACAGGAACACTCCACGGCAGGAAGCAGCTCCACAAGAAGCTATCACCGGCAGGGCTGTGCTAATCTGGCTCACATAAAAGCCCCTGTAGCCCAATCAGCAGGCATCCCAGCCCCAGATTCAAATTAGCCAGCTGTTAGCTGGTGCACAGCGTGCAGCGTCCCGGCTGCTTAGTAACAGCCGGGACTGCAGTGCCGGGCGGCCGCCCGGCGTCTTCGGTTGCTAGGCAACCGGCCGGGAGCAGGGAGTTAGCGGCGGAAGTGATGTGTCGGCCCTGGGAGCCGGCGCGACCCGCCGCTAACAGAATAATCCACAATCACATTGCCTCACACAGGAATAAGCCACGAACACATTGTCCCACACAGGAATAAACCAGAAACACATTGCCTCACACAGGAATAAGCCACAAACACATTGTACCACACAGGAATAAACCACTAACACATTGCCTCACACAGGAATAAGCCACAAACACATTGCCCCACACAGGAATAAGCCACAAACACATTGCCTCACACAAGAATAAGCCACAAACACATTGCCTCACACAAGAATAAGCCACAAACACATTGCCCCACACAGGAATAAGCCACAAGCACATTGCCCCACATAGGAATAAGCCACAAACACATTGCCCCACACAGGAATAAGCCACAAACACATTGTCCCACACAGGAATAAACCAGAAACACATTGCCTCACACAGGAATAAGCCACAAACACATTGGGGTATATTTACTAAGCTCCCGATTTTGACCGAGATGCCGTTTTTTCTTCAAAGTGTCATCTCGGTTAATCTCGGTCATTTACTAAACACTAATCACGGCAGTGATGAGGGCATTCGTAATTTTTTGCAAGTTCAGGTAAAAAATTACGAATGAATACACCATCGGTCAAAACGCGGCTGTTTAAGTATGAATCTCGGTCATTTACTAAGAAGTGCAAAGCAAAAAAAGAACAAACACTGCCGTAAAAAATTACAACTCGTAAAAAAGTGCTAAAAAAAAACAGAACTTTTTTTTTTATTCGTGTTTGGATAGGCATGCACGGATCCATGAGATCCGTGCATGTATATCAGTGGGAAGGGGTGGGAAAGTGCTTATTTTTTAAAAAAAAATTGCGTAGGGTCCCCCCTCCTAAGCATAACCAGCCTCGGGCTCTTTGAGCCGATCCTGGTTGCAGAAATATGTGGAAAAAAATGACAGGGGTTCCCCCATATTTAAGCAACCAGCATCGGGCTCTGCGCCTGGTCCTGGTCCCAAAAATACGGGGGACAAAAAGAGTAGGGGTCCCCCGTATTTTTAAAACCAGCACCGGGCTCCACTAGCTGGACAGATAATGCCACAGCCGGGGGTCACTTTTATACAGCGCCCTGCGGCCGTGGCATCAAAAATCCAACTAGTCACCCCTGGCCGGGGTACCCTGGGGGAGTGGGGACCCCTTCAATCAAGGGGTCCCCCCCCCCCAGCCACCCAAGGGCCAGGGGTGAAGCCCGAGGCTGTCCCCCCCCATCCAATGGGCTGCGGATGGGAGGGCTGATAGCCTTTGTTGTAAAATAAAAGATATTGTTTTTAGTAGCAGTACTACAAGTCCCAGCAAGCCTCCCCCGCATGCTGGTACTTGGAGAACCACAAGTACCAGCATGCGGCGGAAAAACGGGCCCGCTGGTACCTGTAGTACTACCACTAAAAAAATACCCAAAAAAACACAAGACACACACACCGTGAAAGTATAATTTTATTACATACATACACACATACATACATACTTACCTTATGTTCCCACGCAGGTCGGTCCTCTTCTCCAGTAGAATCCAAGGGGTACCTGTTGAATAAATTCTACTCACGAGATCCAGGGGTCCAGGCTCCTCGGCAAATCCAGGGATAATCCACGTACTTGAATAAAACAAAAAAACGGTTGCCCGACCACGAACTGAAAGGTGACCCATGTTTGCACATGGGTCACCTTCCCACGAATGCCAGAAACCCACTTTGCCTTCTGGCTAAGTGGGTTTCTTCAGCCAATCAGGGAGTGCCACGTTGTAGCACTCTCCTGATCAGCTGTGTGCTCCTGTCCTCACTGACAGGCGGCACACGGCAGTGTTACAATGTAGCGCCTATGCGCTACATTGTAACCAATGATGGGAACTTTCTGCCCTGCGGTTGACCTAAAGTGACGTCACCGCTGAGCAGAAAGTTCCCATCATTGGTTACAATGTAGCGCATAGGCGCTACATTGTAACACTGCCGTGTGCCGCCTGTCAGTGAAGACAGGACCACACAGCTGATCAGGAGGGTGCCACAACGTGGCGCTCCCTGATTGGCTGAAGAAACCCACTTAGCCAGAAGGCAAAGTGGGTTTCTGGCATTCGTGGGAAGGTGACCCATGTGCAAACATGGGTCACCTTTCAGTTCGTGGTCGGGCAACCGTTTTTTTGTTTTATTCAAGTACGTGGATTATCCCTGGATTTGCCGAGGAGCCTGGACCCCTGGATCTCGTGAGTAGAATTTATTCAACAGGTACCCCTTGGATTCTACTGGAGAAGAGGACCGACCTGCGTGGGAACATAAGGTAAGTATGTATGTATGTATGTGTGTATGTATGTAATAAAATTATACTTTCACGGTGTGTGTGTCTTGTGTTTTTTTGGGTATTTTTTTAGTGGTAGTACTACAGGTACCAGCGGGCCCGTTTTTCCGCCGCATGCTGGTACTTGTGGTTCTCCAAGTACCAGCATGCGGGGGAGGCTTGCTGGGACTTGTAGTACTGCTACTAAAAACAATATCTTTTATTTTACAACAAAGGCTATCAGCCCTCCCATCCGCAGCCCATTGGATGGGGGGGGACAGCCTCGGGCTTCACCCCTGGCCCTTGGGTGGCTGGGGGGGGGGGACCCCTTGATTGAAGGGGTTCCCACTCCCCCAGGGTACCCCGGCCAGGGGTGACTAGTTGGATTTTTGATGCCACGGCCGCAGGGCGCTGTATAAAAGTGACCCCCGGCTGTGGCATTATCTGTCCAGCTAGTGGAGCCCGGTGCTGGTTTTAAAAATACGGGGGACCCCTACTCTTTTTGTCCCCCGTATTTTTGGGACCAGGACCAGGCGCAGAGCCCGATGCTGGTTGCTTAAATATGGGGGAACCCCTGTCATTTTTTTCCACATATTTCTGCAACCAGGATCGGCTCAAAGAGCCCGAGGCTGGTTATGCTTAGGAGGGGGGACCCCACGCATTTTTTTGGGGGATTTTACATTGTTTAATTAAAAAAAAAAAAAAAAAAGAACCCCAGCACGGATCACACAGATCCGTCCGAGATTGATTGTAAAAAAAAAAGGCAGTGTTTTGCTAATCACTGCCGTAAAATTAGGTAAAAAAAAACGAATGACATCGACATCGGAAGAAAAGAAAAACACGAATACGACAGCTTAGTAAATCCATCGTAATAAATTCAAAAAGTTGCAGTTTTACACTGTCGATGTCATTCGTGATTGAACTTTGACCTATTTTCGGGAATTACGAATGTTAGTAAATGTACCCCATTGTCCCACACAGGAATAAACCACTAACACATTGCCTCACACAGGAATAAGCCACAAACACATTGCCCCACACAGGAATAAGCCACAAACACATTGCCTCACACAGGAAGAAAATACAAACACATTGCCTCACACAAGAATAAGCCACAAACACATTGCCCCACACAGGAATAAGCCACAAGCACATTGCCCCACACAGGAATAAGCCACAAACACATTGTCCCTCACAGGAATAAGCCACAAACACATTGCCTCACACAGGAATAAGTCACAAACACATTGCCTCACACAGGAATAAGCCACAAACACATTGTCCCACACAGGAATAAGCCACAAACACATTGTCCCACACAGGAATAAGCCACAAACACATTGCCTCACACAGGAATAAGCCACAAACACATTGCCCCACACATGAATAAGCCACGAACACATTGTCCCACACAGGAATAAACCACTAACACATTGCCCCACACAGGAATAAGCCACAAACACATTGTCCCACACAGGAATAAACCACAAACACATTGTCCCACACAGGAATAAGCCACAAACACATTGCCCCACACAGGAATAAGCCACAAACACATTGCCCCACACAGGAATAAGCCACAAACACATTGCCTCACAGGAATAAGCCGCAAACACATTGTCCCACACAGGAATAAGCACAAACACATTGCCTCACACAGGAATAAGCCACAAACACATTGCCTCACACAGGAATAAGCCACAAACACATTGCCTCACACAGGAATAAGCCACAAACACATTGCCTCACACAGGAATAAAATACAAACACATTGCCTCACACAGGAATAAGCCACAAACACATTGTCCCACACAGGAATAAGCCACAAGCACATTGCCTCACACAGGAATAAGTCACAAACACATTGTCCCACACAGGAATAAGCCATAAACACATTGCCTCACACAGGAATAAGCCACAAACACATTGCCTCACACAGGAATAAGCCACAAACACATTGTCCCACACAGGAATAAACCACTAATACATTGCCCCACACAGGAATAAGCCACAAACACATTGTCCCACACAGGAATAAACCACAAACACATTGTCCCACACAGGAATACACCACAAACACATTGTCCCACACAGGAATAAACCACTAACACATTGCCCCACACAGGAATAAGCCACAAACACATTGCCCCACACAGGAATAAGCCACAAACACATTGCCCAACACACAGGAATAAGCCACAAACACATTGCCCCACACAGGAATAAGCCACAAACACATTGCCCCACACAGGAATAAGCCACAAACACATTGCCTCACACAGGAATAAGCCACAAACACATTGTCCCACACAGGAATAAGCACAAACACATTGCCTCACACAGGAATAAGCCACGAACACATTGTCCCACACAGGAATAAGCCACAAACACATTGCCTCACACAGGAATAAGCCACAAACACATTGCCTCACACAGGAATAAGCCACAAACACATTGTCCCACACAGGAATAAGCCACAAACACATTGTCCCACACAGGAATAAGCCACAAACACATTGCCTCACACAGGAATAAGCCACAAACACATTGCCCCACACATGAATAAGCCACGAACACATTGTCCCACACAGGAATAAACCACTAACACATTGCCCCACACAGGAATAAGCCACAAACACATTGTCCCACACAGGAATAAACCACAAACACATTGTCCCACACAGGAATAAGCCACAAACACATTGCCCCACACAGGAATAAGCCACAAACACATTGCCCCACACAGGAATAAGCCACAAACACATTGCCTCACAGGAATAAGCCGCAAACACATTGTCCCACACAGGAATAAGCACAAACACATTGCCTCACACAGGAATAAGCCACAAACACATTGCCTCACACAGGAATAAGCCACAAACACATTGCCTCACACAGGAATAAGCCACAAACACATTGCCTCACACAGGAATAAAATACAAACACATTGCCTCACACAGGAATAAGCCACAAACACATTGTCCCACACAGGAATAAGCCACAAGCACATTGCCTCACACAGGAATAAGTCACAAACACATTGTCCCACACAGGAATAAGCCATAAACACATTGCCTCACACAGGAATAAGCCACAAACACATTGCCTCACACAGGAATAAGCCACAAACACATTGTCCCACACAGGAATAAACCACTAATACATTGCCCCACACAGGAATAAGCCACAAACACATTGTCCCACACAGGAATAAACCACAAACACATTGTCCCACACAGGAATACACCACAAACACATTGTCCCACACAGGAATAAACCACTAACACATTGCCCCACACAGGAATAAGCCACAAACACATTGCCCCACACAGGAATAAGCCACAAACACATTGCCCAACACACAGGAATAAGCCACAAACACATTGCCCCACACAGGAATAAGCCACAAACACATTGCCCCACACAGGAATAAGCCACAAACACATTGCCTCACACAGGAATAAGCCACAAACACATTGTCCCACACAGGAATAAGCACAAACACATTGCCTCACACAGGAATAAGCCACGAACACATTGTCCCACACAGGAATAAGCCACAAACACATTGCCTCACACAGGAATAAGCCACAAACACATTGCCTCACACAGGAATAAGCCACAAACACATTGCCTCACACAGGAATAAGCCACAAACACATTGCCTCACACAGGAAGAAAATACAAACACATTGCCTCACACAGGAATAAGCCACAAACACATTGTCCCACACAGGAATAAGCCACAAGCACATTGCCTCACACAGGAATAAGTCACAAACACATTGTCCAACACAGGAATAAGCCACAAACACATTGCCTCACACAGGAATAAGCCACAAACACATTGCCTCACACAGGAATAAGCCACAAACACATTGCCTCACACAGGAATAAGCCACAAACACATTGCCTCACACAGGAAGAAAATACAAACACATTGCCTCACACAGGAATAAGCCACAAACACATTGCCTCACACAGGAAGAAAATACAAACACATTGCCTCACACAGGAATAAGCCACAAACACATTGTCCCACACAGGAATAAGCACAAACACATTGCCTCACACAGGAATAAGCCACGAACACATTGTCCCACACAGGAATAAGCCACAAACACATTGCCTCACACAGGAATAAGCCACAAACACATTGCCTCACACAGGAATAAGCCACAAACACATTGCCTCACACAGGAATAAGCCACAAACACATTGCCTCACACAGGAAGAAAATACAAACACATTGCCTCACACAGGAATAAGCCACAAACACATTGTCCCACACAGGAATAAGCAACAAGCACATTGCCTTACACAGGAATAAGTCACAAACACATTGTCCAACACAGGAATAAGCCACAAACACATTGCCTCACACAGGAATAAGCCACAAACACATTGCCCCACACAGGAATAAGCCACAAACACATTGCCTCACACAGGAATAAAATACAAACACATTGCCTCACACAGGAATAAGCCACAAACACATTGTCCCACACAGGAATAAGCCACAAACACATTACCTCACACAGGAATAAGCCACAAACACATTGCCCCACACAGGAATAAGCCACAAACACATTGCCTCACACAGGAATAAGCCACAAACACATTTTCCCACACAGGAATAAGCCACGAACACATTGTCCCACACAGGAATAAACCACTAACACATTGCCCCACACAGGAATAAGCCACAAACACATTGTCCCACACAGGAATAAACCACAAACACATTGTCCCACACAGGAATACGCCACAAACACATTGTCCCACACAGGAATAAACCACTAACACATTGCCCCACACAGGAATAAGCCACAAACACATTGCCCCACACAGGTATAAGCCACAAACACATTGCCCCACACAGGAATAAGCCACAAACACATTGCCTCACACAGGAATAAGCCACAAACACATTGTCCCACACAGGAATAAGCCACAAACACATTGCCTCACACAGGAATAAGCCACAAACACATTGCCCCAAACACAGGAATAAGCCACAAACACATTGCCTCACACAGGAATAAGCCACAAACACATTGCCCCACACAGGAATAAGCCACAAACACATTGCCTCACACAGGAATAAGCCACAAACACATTGTCCCACACAGGAATAAGCCACAAACACATTGCCTCACACAGGAATAAAATACAAACACATTGCCTCACACAGGAATAAACCACAAACACATTGTCCCACACAGGAATAAGCCACAAACACATTGCCTCACACAGGAATAAGCCACAAACACATTGTCCCACACAGGAATAAGCCACAAACACGTTGTCCCACACAGGAATAAGCTACAAACACATTGTCCCACACAGGAATAAGCTACAAACACATTGCCTCACACAGGAATAAGCTACAAACACATTGTCCCACACAGGAATAAGCCACAAACACATTGCCTCACACAGGAATAAGCCACAAACACATTGTCCCACACAGGAATAAGCACAAGCACATTGCCTCACACAGGAATAAGCCACGAACACATTGTCCCACACAGGAATAAGCCACAAACACATTGCCCCACACAGGAATAAGCCACAAACACATTGCCTCACACAGGAATAAGCCACAAACACATTGCCTCACACAGGAATAAGCCACAAACACATTGCCTCACACAGGAATAAGCCACAAACACATTGCCTCACACAGGAATAAGCCACAAACACATTGCCTCACACAGGAATAAGCCACAAACACATTGCCTCACACAGGAATAAGCTACAAACACATTGCCTCACACAGGAATAAGCCACAAACACATTGCCTCACACAGGAATAAGCTACAAACACATTGCCTCACACAGGAATAAGCTACAAACACATTGTGCACTGCAAGTGGGAGGCAGATGGAGGGTGCGGTGCAGCTGCGGCGCTGTAGGAGGATTGCCCACCTTTCCAGGAGGAATGAGGGTGCATATCAGAATAAAAAGGGGTGTGACCTAACTGCGCTGGGTGTAGGGACTGTCAAAAATCACACATTGCCCCCACAGGGAAAATGCCAAACACATTGCCCCACACAGGAATAAGCCACAAAAACATTGCCTCACACAGGAATAAGCCACAAACACATTGTCCCACATAAGGAAATAAAAATTGTCCTCCACAAAAAATTAACTCTATATTAAATTGACCCCCTGTGCAGAACCCCCCCCCCACCAGCACCCGCATAGTACCCTCATCTCTCGGCAGAATACCCCCTCCCCTTGTGTAGGGTATCCATTTGGATGGTCCACCATGTTAAGGTCGACAGTTATTAGGTCGACCACTATTGGTGGACAGTGACATAGTCGACACATGAAAAGGTCGACACATGAAAAGGTCGACATGGCTTTTTAAAAAATACATAGATTTTTTAATTTGTCATACTTTACCATCCACATGGACTACGATTGAGAATAGTAACCTGTGCTGAGCACTGCGGTAGCAGAGCGAGGCACCTTGCCCGCAGCATGGAGAGTGAAGCGAGCCATGGGAGGGGACGCGGTGCACTAATTGGGGTTCCTGGTCATGTTACGGAAAAAATGACACCAAATACAGTCCAAAAATCCACGTTGACCTTTCCATGTGTCGACCTGCCATGTGTCGACAATTTCCATGTGTCAACCATTAGTCCATGTCACTGTTGACCAATAGTGGTCGATCTAATGACTGTCGACCTTAACATGGTCGACCATTCATAGCGGAACCTTTGTGTAGAACCCCTACCCTCAGTGCAGAAGAGCATACACCTCATATGGTGCCCGGTCTCTAGGTCAACCACACTCAGGTCGACAGTGTCTAGGTCAACGGGGTCTCTAGGTCGATAGGTCAAAAGGTCAACATGAGTTTTTCACAATTTTTTCCTTTTTTTGAACTTTTTCATAGTTAACGATCCATGTGGATTAGGAATAGTAACCTGCTGTGATCCCTCCATTCACACTGGCAGCCGCATACGCCATAGGTTTCTATGGGGGATGCAATGCTGCCAGTTGTATCAAGGGGGTCATTCTGAGTTGTTCGCTCGGTAAATTTCATCGCATCACAGCGATTTTCCGCTTAGTGCGCATGGGCAATGTCCGCACTGCGACTGCGCCAAGTAAATTTGCTATGAAGTTAGTACTTTTACTCGCGGCTTTTTCTTCGCTCAGGCGATCGGAGTGTGATTGACAGGAAGTGGGTGTTTCTGGGCAGAAACATGCCGTTTTATGGGCGTGTGGGAAAAAATGCTACCGTTTCCGGAAAAAATGCAGGAGTGGCTGTAGAAACGGGGGAGTGTCTGGGCGAACGCTGGGTGTGTTTGTGACGTCAAACCAGGAACGACAAGCACTGAACTGATCGCAGATGCCGAGTAAGTCTGAAGCTACTCAGAAACTGCTAAGAAGTTTGTAATCGCAATATTGCGAATACATCGTTCGCAATTTTAAGATGCTAAGATTCACTCCCAGTAGGCGGCGGCTTAGCGTGAGCAACTCTGCTAAAATCGCCTTGCGAGCGAACAACTCGGAATGACCTCCAATATTGGGACTGCAAAGCATTCCCAATATTGGCCCCCGCTGTAACTGCGAGCTGCAATTTGTCGTAGCCCACTGTAGCCTTCTGACTATACTTCAGGTAGGTAGTTCGGGCAGGATTCCGCAGGAACCCTCCGTTGGAAATAGCCCCTGTGCTTGGCGGTCCAATGACAGTACATGTGCTGCAGCACCGGCAGCATACTCAGCACATTGCAGGGACGGGCTTCTTTCGTAGTCCATGTCCTTGCCAGTGCCAGGTGATAAATGCACCCCATCTGATCGCATTCTGCAATGTGATCCTGGGCACTGATATCATGCCCAGATCGCATGGCAAATGCAATCATTGGTTAATGGGCCCCTTACACTTTAGTTTGGGTGGAGGTCACCAATTTATAATACTGTAAGCTATAAAGTTCTTCTCACTTGGGGTGCAGTGTTCTCCACGTCCAGCAGGTGTCACTATAGCCTCCAGTGGTCACCTCACCTCTGTTCTCCGCTACTAAGGAGGCCTGTCCCAAACATAGCTGAGGATGGGGTTTATGCCCCTATCTAAAGTTCTTCATGAATGAGATGTCTTAGAGGGTTGTCTGCCTGGCACAGACCCTCCTTAGCAGCAGGGAACAGACCAGCACCAGATCACTGACCACTGGAGTCTGCGGATCAGGGGAACTCTGCACGCCAGCTATGGGGAACTGTGTATGTTACATACCTCCCAACGGGTGGTCTTCAGTATGCCGACTGTCGGGATTCCGGCGCACAGTATACCGGCGCCGGAATCCCGACAGCCGGCATACCAACATTTCTTCTCCCTCGTGGGGTTCCACGACCCCCTGGAGGGAGAATAAAATAGCGTGGTGCGAGTAGCGCGCCACCGTGCCCGCAAAGGGCTCATTTGCGCTCACCACGCTGTCGGGATACCGGCGGTCGGGCTCCCAGCGCTGGTATGCTGGTCGTCGGGAGCCCGGCCGCCGGCATCCCATACTACACCCCTCCCAACATGACCCTCTCCAGGAGGGACACAGTGTTCTGCTCCTGGACTTCCCTCTTAATTTATGATTGCCATCACCTGTGCTAAAGCACCTTTCCTATCCATTAACCTGTTCAACACAGGTTCCGGCAATCATAAATTAAGAGAAAAGTCCAGAAGCAGAGCATTGTGTCCCTCCTGGAGAGGGTCATGTTGGGAGGTATGATGTTATTACAATTTGGTCGGGCCAACAGTTTGATGGAAGTTAATGCTTGATAAACACATTTATTAGACAACAAATAGATTTCACCTCTACTATAGTATTTGGTCTGTTCTTAATTATTTATTACTGGAATAAAAAAACATCCAAAGAAATACATTAGTAATATTCAATTATTAATTTTCCACAGTAAATTCATATATTTTATGATTTATTACAAATAATCTCCTTGTTACACTATTTACTTTATGACTTTGATGCTGGAATTCTCATACACATGGAAGGCAGCATATAGGGGCTCAGTGAAGGTGGCGGAGAAGGTGTGTAAGTGTCTGATGGGGTCACACAGCTGATAGAAGGACAGACGCCCGGCCTCATAGTCCAGGTATATCCCCACTGTCTGCACTGGAGAACCTTTATCTATTTTTTTATGTATATTGTTATGACATGCTATAAATGTGCCATTAAAGTCCAGACCCCATGACTTGTCATTATAACCAATGTATGATTCATTACCACATATCTTTCTCTCTATACTGTGACCGGCCACCCCTATCAGCCAGTCCTCTGCTGCACTTACATCCACCTCCCAGTAATGTCTCCCAGATGAGAAGCTACAGGAGCTTAACACCTGGTCAGATATAAACCTCTCTGGTCCATCTGGTCTCTTGTAATTTACACCAGTAGCAGAAGCAGATCTAAGATCCCCTGATATAATAATGTAACCAGAGGCTGTCTTTACATCCAGTAATATGTCTGATTTCTCCATCACTGAGAGCTGTCTCTTTGTCTGTAGATCCATCAGATTATCAGACAAGTGTAAAAGTCCCTTGTGTGACATCTGTGAGATTATCATCTCATCCACACATCCAGCAACTCTTACATCACTGGTGACATCACAGCTCCTGTGACTGATGACATCACTTTCTGGTTCTTTCTTCAGGACAGTTAATGGATCAGTGATGTTACACATCTCCTCAATGCTACTAATCTTCCTGGACAGCTCATCCTTCTGTTTCTCCAGCTGTGTGATCAGATCAGAGACTGAGAGTGACATCTGCTCTTCCTGTCTGATGATCTCACTCAGGACACCTCTCTCCAGGGTGTCTAACTTCTCCCTGATGTCTCTAAACAGATCAGTGACTCTCTCAGAGACACCGGCAGCTTTCTCCTTCTCCTCTCTCCTGTGACCCTGCAGACGCTGCACTCTCCTCTCAGTTTCCTCTCTCTCAGACTTCAGTGTCTCAGTAACAATTCTCAGTTTCTTTTTTTTCCTCTCATAGACCACATTCAGAAGCTCCACGTGGTGATCCTGGTGGTCTTCATTCACCCAGCAAGACGTACAAATAGCAGCTGAATCCACAGAGCAGTAATACTTCATCATCTCCTTGTGTACGGAGCATTTCCTGTCTGCAAGGGAAACAGTGGGTTCAGTTAAAACATGTTCAGCGGATTTACTGTGTTTGCTCAAGTGTTTGTCACAAAATGAAGCGTCACACTGCAGACATGTTTTAGTAGCCGGCACAGGAGAGTCACAGTAAGTACAGAATATCCGGGTCTCCTCCGGCTCTGGGTGACTACATAGGAAACGTTCCACAATGTTACTCAGCTTCCTGTTCTTCTCCAGTGCCGGGCGCTCCTGATACTCTACCCTGCATTCCGGACAGGAATAGACTCCAGCCCCCTCCTGTGTATCCAGCACACTCACAATACAGTCCTGGCAGAAGTTGTGGCCACATCTCAGGGATACAGGGTCTGTGTAAGTGCTCAGGCAGATGGAGCAGCTCAGCTCAGCTCCCAGGTCTGCAGACGCCATTCTAGGGAACAGGAAGAAATGAAACTAAACTTTCTTACAATACGGATCAGTGCAGAGGGTGGGGCTGAGCAGTCACGTCCACAGACAGAGAGATGTGATGAAAGTGAAAGCACGTCTGGGAATGGCTGAGTGGGGGAAGAATAGAGCTGGGACACACTGTTTATGAGTTTTACCCAGTGTATAAAATGCAGATAACCCCATTCACATCCTAGTTCAGGTTTCTCCATATCTATGAAAGGGTTACTGTTCCAGAGATAGTATTTGCTGGGGTTCTACAGAAGAAAACGTCCCCGTGCTAGTACTGCCGCATTCCTCTTATCACTATCACCTCCTCGTCATGGTGATAGCCCATACAAAAATGTTTTATCTAAATAAAGCTCTTTGTAATAAAAATATAGATTAATAAATTTTCTAACATTAAAAAAAAAAAAAGTTAATATACTGCATTTTATTTTTAAAAGCATGGTTCTAGAGACCCAATTCCGGGTTCCCAATTCCACTGTGCATGATGATGGGGGTCACTCAGATGCAGCTGCAAAGAAGGTATCGATCAATGTTTTTGCACTGCACATGCGTCTGAGTCGCAGTGCGCATGCGCAGTGAGTGATTCACAACTGTGGTTGCAGTAAAACTTTAGTTGCAAAGTGATTGACAGGAAGTCAACATTTGGGGGTGGAAATGAGGAGTGGTCGGGCAAATGCAGGCGTGTCATGGCTGTTAGGACAGCATTTTCTGGGTGTATATACATTAGCGGCTGTGATCACACTTGCTACTGGAGAGGCCGGTGCGTCCCGGGAAAGCAGCCAGGGCCGTAACTAGGTGTGGGCAGACGGTGCTTTGCCCACAGCGCATTTGCCCTGTGGGCGCACACCGTCTGCATCCACCTCGACTGGCTGCCTTGATACTGTATGTGCAGGACAGCTGTAGCGCTGTCCGTTCCATACAATACAGGAGGCAGCCCAGCACCAGCGCCTCTCCCCAGTTTGCTCACCACTCCTTCACACTCGCGATGCGCAAGGGATGAGGATGATATAGACGCTGGGCAGGAGCGAGCCACGGGTAAGGAGACCAGCGGGGATGGGGGCGGAGATGAGTGGGAGGACCGTATACAGTAGCCGGCGAGTAAGCAGTGGGGCATTCAGGCTACCTGCTTGCATAGGAAACCCCAATGCCCGCCGGTTTAATAATGCAAGCACCCCCCCTAACACTGTCACTTAAGTTAGTGTGTCCACCGATGACGCTGCGCCAGCCTGTCCTGCCCTGTCTCTTTCCACTTGCACTGCCGCCGTCACCGACGAGTCCAGCAGTTTTGCGTGTGCTGTGGCCAGCCTACTGCTAGGCACAAGACTGCAGCAGCCCCCTTCGGCCCCAACGTTATGCTCAGGCTCAGCTCTCCCTAAAGACACCATGGCTCTGGGGAGTCCCTCCAGGGTCCTGGCAGTCCTTATCGCTGTGTCTACATTCAGTATATATATATATATATATATATATATATATATATACTTACAAATAAGAACACACTAGAGGCTCTTTTGAATGCAATAAAAGCATGTATTAATGTACGTTTTGGAGAAAACACTCCGTCATTAGTGCAGTCCTGATGACGGAGCATTTGCTCCAAAATGTACATTGATTCACGCATTTATTGCATTTAAAAGAGCCTCCAGTGTGTTCTTATTCATAAGTTCTGTATGCTGTTTATTATTTCATGGAAGCAAGTTGATTTAATTAATTGGAGTGCCGGCTGCTGTGGATTGGTGTGTGTGTGTGTGTGTGTGTGTGTGTGTGTGTGTGTGTGTGTGTGTGTGTGTGTGTGTGTGTGTGTGTATGTATATATATATATGTATATGTGTGCGTGTGTGTGTGTGTGTGTGTGTGTGTATGTATGTATGTGTATATATATATATATATATATATATATATATATATACACACACAGTATATATGTATATGTGTGTATATATATATATATATATATATATATATACAAAAAAGAGACATCCGGCACTCTGATAAATGAAATAATGCCTGGGTGCCCTCCAGATGATAATGTAGACAAATTATCCTTCCCAACCTGTGGCTCAGGTATTGTGCGGCGAAGGAAACAGGCGGCACTCCAAGGACTTGTGTAACAACTTGTTTTTGTATTCAAAGCATGGTGACAAAAAAGCAAAACAAAGGTACAGGTATCTTACAACGTTTCAAGGCATGGCAGCCTTTTCATCAGGTAAGTGACCCTGGTTCGTTTTTTGCTTTTTTTCACAGCACCAGGGTCACTTACCTGATGAAAAGGCTGCCATGCCTTGAAACGTTGTAAGATACCTGTACCTTTGTTTTGCTTTTTTGTCACCGTGCTTTGAATACAAAAACAAGTTGTTACACAAGTCCTTGGAGTGCCGCCTGTTTCCTTCGCCGCACAATACCTGAGCCACAGGTTGGGAAGGATAATTTGTCTATATATATATATATACATACATACATACTTACATACATACAATTATATATGTGCGTGTGTATATGTATGTGTGTCAAAGAGGGGGGGGCGAGGGTGGTAGTGGTGGTGGGGGACCCGGAGATATCTGTGTACCAGGGCCCAAGATTTCTGTTACCGGCCCTGCTTCTCTCCCCTTCCTGCGCGCAGCTGGCATTCGCCAGGAAGAAATGATCATCACTGCCTCTCTGCTGTAGCCGCACCTTCTTGTCTGCCCCCGGCTCTGTCCAAATCAGAGGGAAACGCGCCTCAGATCCGCCTACTTTCTGTACAGGGCTCAACGAAGGGACCAGTGCTTGTCTAACTGCTCCGTCAGCATTTTTTTACCAGTTCCACCTGGATGCAGCTCCCACACACCAGTGTCATTAACGGGACTCTCGCAGCGCAGTCCCTATCTTCAGCGGCCACCACATAGAAGCCAATGGCTAGTTACCCTCCTTATATGGACTTTGCTGCTTGCCACTTTCTCCTACCCACAGTGTGCTCATTATACAGCTGCTGTCACTTGGGTGAGTGGAGCAAAGGGGGGGGGGGGGGGGGGGTCCTGTGGAGTGACTCTGCCTGGTGTAATGTGTAAAAGGGGGACTCTGCCTGCCTAATGTGTACAAAGGGGGACTCTGCTTCCGTAATGTGTAAAAAGGGGGACTCCTGCCGTACTGTGTAAAAGGGGACTCTACCTGGAGTATTGTTAGATAGGGGCTATATCTGGTGTAATGTGTGACAGGGGCTCTACTTGGCGTAATGTGTGACAGGGCTCTACCAGGTGTAATATGTGTAAGAGGCGCTACTGTGCGACATAACTTGAATAATCAAGACTACTGTACAGCGTACTATGAATTGGTATTATTTTGTGGCCATGCCCCTTCCCCATGAGGTCACGCGCCTATGCCGCGCACTAGCCCTATTTTAAATATGGAGGGGGGGGGGGCGCCGATTCTGGTCCTTGCACACAGCGCTAAAATGTCTAGTTACGGCACTGAAAGCAGCTCAGCCTGTGCGTCTACAGAGGTACTGAGACTCTGCGGGGCGACCCGATGTGCGACGATGTTAGCGATGTTTCTGCAATCATGCAGCGCCATACGCAAAAGATGCAATCACAGTCGGTGTTATTTGGCACGGCCTCTACCCACATCAGCTTATAATTGTAACTGCATACGGCTAATCATTACAATAGGAGCAGGAAGAACAATTGCATCTGAATGACCCTCGATATCAAACCCTCCAACATTTCATAGCATGGCCATCGCTCCATCGCTTCTGGCATCGGCAAGTGTGTATGCACTGGCAGATGCCGACACCCCCGTCGGGTCCTGTCACCGCTGATATCGCTGGGTACACACATGGTGTAATCTGTACCCAGCTGTATGTTACTTCTCTACACTGGATCAGGCTGGTTCCTTTGATATACACTTCCTTCTCTAGTACACTGGCACCATGACATCATTAAGTCCGTGTCAGTGAAGAGTGCAGAGAACCACGGAACATGGAGCCACCTGTCACCCACCAGCACTGCGGGATCCGTGTCTCCGCAGCACTCTAATAGAAATCCAGGAGATTGTACCCACCCGGTGCAAATGTCATTTCCGTCACTTTGTGCATTTAGACACCATTGGTGCACTACGGTTCACTCCATCTAAACTTGCATCAGCCTAATGCAGTCTGTGGGTGCAGGCGCTTTAAGCAACACCCTCAAATCGGTTTCACCCCCCCCCCCCCTGTTACTTCCCACCAGGAACATCCACTAAAATGCTAAGACCCCGCATCCAATCCTGTGCACAGACAATCCTGGAGCATGTACTGCGCGGCTCAGGCACATGCGCAGACTTAGAACATTAGCCATTTGCGTGCATTTTACATACTATAAGGAAGTTATTGTGTGATACCGGCAGCTGCGGCTGCTGTCAGGCTCTATGACCCCGTGAAAACTGGTCAGTGCCATAGGGAAGAATATAGGAGGCAGGAGGACCCAGCAGAAACCTCTGACAACGGGTCCTGCTGGGCGGATCCAATGGCTTCTCACTGTGTGTTGGGGGTGGTGCTACAGGGGCAAGGAGATTCCTGCAGGAGACTGGTGAGGCAGGCACGCTGCTGACAGGAGGGGCCACATGCAGCTGGAATAGAGGCCGCTCTGAGGGACAGTCGGGCCACAGCTGAGATCAATGAAGCTGCCGGTGCAGGGAGAGCTGCCAATGCTGAGATCCGGGAGAGTGTGCTGAGAACCAGGGAGCCGAGAGAGAGAAAGAGATGGAGACACCAAGGTGGGGCCGCAGAAAGGCTGGTGCTGACAGCAGGAGCTGGCACCAGAGGAGCAGGGTCACACTGAACAGCAGAGGGACATTGAACTGTGTATCTAACCCACATGTGTACCCAACCTGATCTGTCACTTTACCCCAGATTACATAGAGCTGACAGGCAAAGGGCACAGCTTAAATCCTTCACCTATATACCACCGCATATGCTGCATTTAAGAGACATTTATCCTGCATCACTACCTGCAGTAAAGCTGTCCATGATACATACTTGGCTTTTCAGTTGTGCAACAAATACAGACTCCTGCATTATCCCAAAGTTATCTCTCCCCCCCCCCCCACAGTTTTATGTGCACAGATGCAAGAGCTGGCCAGTGAAGACCATCAGGTTAACCCATTATTTGGCAGGACTAAGGTTAGGACATATTGCATTAATAGCATTTATAGTGTTATTGAGTAGTTTGTTTGATAGCCATGTTTATAGCGAACAATATTTATGCTGTTTATTTAATGCACTTTAACTACTGCATTATCAAGTTTTATGTGTGGTTGTTTATATTCTTGTTTTAAGTGTATTATGGCCTCAGTGTGTGTTGCTGTAGGGCCTTTCAGTCACATGACAAGTATTCAAAGTATACAGTATCAATACTATGTACTGCAGAGTATACAGTATCAATACTATTTACTGCAGAGTGTACAGTATCAATACTATGTACTGCAGAGTGTACAGTATCAATACTATTTACTGCAGAGTGTTCAGTATCAATACTATTTACTGCAGAGTGTACAGTATCGATACTATGTACTGCAGAGTGTATAGTATCAATACTATTTACTGCAGAGTGTTCAGTATCAATACTATTTACTGCAGAGTGTACAGTATCAATACTATGTACTGCAGAGTGTACAGTAACAATACTATTTACTGCAGAGTGTTCAGTATCAATACTATTTACTGCGGATTGTACAGTATCAATACTATTTACCGCAGAGTGTACAGTATCAAGATTATTTACTGCAGAGTGTTCAGTATCAAGATTATTTACTGCAGAGTGTACAGTATCAATACTATTTACTGTGGAGTGTACAGTATCAATACTATTTTCAGCAGAGTGTACAGTATCAAGATTATTTACTGCAGAGTGTACAGTATCAATACTATTTACCGCAGAGTGTACAGTATCAATACTATTTACCGCAGAGTGTACAGTATCAATACTATTTACTGCAGAGTGTTCAGTATCAATACTATTTACTGCAGAGTGTACAGTATCGATACTATTTACTGCAGAGTGTACAGTGTCAATACTATTTACTGCAGAGTGTACAGTATCAATACTATTTACTGCGGAGTGTACAGTATCAATACTATTTACTGCAGAGTGTTCAGTATCAAGATTATTTACTGCAGAGTGTACAGTATCAATACTATGTACTGCAGAGTGTTCAGTATCAATACTATTTACTGCGGAGTGTACAGTATCAATACTATTTTCAGCAGAGTGTACAGTATCAAGATTATTTACTGCAGAGTGTACAGTATTGATACTATTTACTGCAGAGTATACAGTATCAAGATCCAACTCCTTGACCCTCGTGAGGTGGAAAAAGAGGATTTTATGCTGACTAATCTCTTTATAGAAGGAGCAGGTGGGGAAGCAGTGCGTGCACATTTATGGATGTGGAGATTCCAGCATCCAGATTGTTCATTTCTGGAATTCAAAGAGACCATTATGAAGATTCTTGAACTCATGTAAAGTAGAGATGTGCGGCTGGCACTTTTCGGGTTTTGGTTTTGGTATTGGATCTGGATTATTTTTGATAAAAACAGCTAAAATCACAGAATTTGGGGGTAGTTTTGATCCTACGGTATTATTAACCTCAATAACATTCATTTCCACTCATTTCCAGTCTATGCTGAATACCTCACACCTCACAATATTGTTTTTAGGCCTAACGGTTGCACCGAGGTGGCTATATGACTAAGCTAAGTGACACAAGTGTGCGGCACAAACACCTGGCCCATCTAGGAGTGGCACTGCAGTGGCAGGCAGGATGGCAGATTTAAAAACTAGGCCCCAAACAGCACATGATGCAAAGAAAAAAAGAGGTGTACCGAGGTCGCTGGGTGACTAAGCTAAGTAGCACAAGTGTGCGGCACAAACACCTGGCCCATCTGGAGTGGCACTGCAGTGGCAGATAGGATGGCAGTTTTAAAAACTAGGCCCCAAACAGCACATAATGCAAAAATGAAAAGAGGTGCACCAAGGTCGCTGGATTTCTAAGCTAAGTGACACAAGTGGGCAGCACAAACACCTGGCCCATCTAGGAGTGGCATTGCAGTGGCAGACAGGATGGCAGCTTTAAAAACTAGGCCCCAAAGAGCACATAATGCAAAGAAGAAAAAAGAGGTGCACCGAGGTCGCTGGGTGACTAAGCTAAGTAGCACAAGTGTGCGGCACAAACACCTGGCCCATCTAGGAGTGGCACTGTAGTGGCAGACAGGATGGCAGCTTTAAAAACTAGGCCCCAAAGAGCACATAATGCAAAGAAAATAAGAGGTGCAAGATGGAATTGTCCTTGGGCTCTCCCACCCACCCTTATATTATATAAACAGGACATTTACACTTTAACAAACCAATAATTTCAGTGACAGGGTCTGCCACACGACTGTGGCTGTAATGATTGGTTTGTTTGGGCCCCCACCGAAAAAGAAGCAATTAATCCCCCTCCCCACAATAATAATAACCCTTTTATTTGGAGTTATTATAATAATATGCAGCACAGGAGAGCATACCCCTAAATCACACACACTGCAAAGCCTATAAAAATTATTTTGATAATAACCCTTTTATTTGGAGTTATTATAATAATATGCTGCACAGCAGAGTGTACCCCTTAACCACACACACACACACACACACACACACACACACACACACACACACACACACACACACACACACACAGCAAAGACTGTAAAAATTATTAGGATAATAACCCTTTTATTTGGCATTATTATAATAATATGCTGCACAGGAGAGCGTACCCCTACACCACACAGGGCAAACCCTGTAAAAATTATTTGGATTAAATATTAATATCCCCTTTATTTGGAGTAAATGATATACAGCAGAGGAAAGACAACTGTGACTGGACTGATGCAGCACAAGACACCACCACTGGACTGATGCAGCACCGACAGCACCACTGGAATGATAGAAAATAGCAGGTCACCACCCCACGCGCCACACCATTTTCCCGCACAGACACTGAGGAGACATGTGCTCTCGCTACTCTCTCCAGGAATAGAGTGAAAATGGCGGCGACGCAAGGCTGTTTATATGGAATCCAAAACCCACGAGAATCAGACAGTGGGATGATGACATTTTGCCTCATTCTGGTTTACGAGTTGGCAGGAAGTCCCGAGTCATGCTCGGAGCGTGAAGTTCGGGGGGGGGTTCGGTTTTCTGAGAACCGACCTCGCTCATCCCTAATCTAAAGCTCAGAGATGGGTGGCCAAACACAGTCATATGCCAAAGGTCCAAGCAGATTGGGCACATTGAACAGAACTACCCACAAAGTGATCATTTAAATGATGAGAACCCAAGGTGAGGGACCAATCATCCGGAGTCGCCATGACAGTAGGTCCATCTTCACAGGAGTGCTGGTCTCAGTTTGTAGGACAGTGTCCTTACCTGAAAGTCTGCATAAATGGAACTGAACTGCCTGCATTGTTGGACATGGGCTCCCAGGTGACAATAATATGACTGTCCGAGTAACTGCACCATTAGAGGGAGCAAGAAACCATGGCTCCACCTACCTGGCTTTACTCAATGGCTAGTAATATTTAGTAGATCACATATTGCAGCTACTGGGAGGACGATGTGGGAGTTGGAAGGGCAGAGCTTCCATAATAAGGGTGTCTTGTTACTATGGTGATCCTTGGGATGAATGTGCTACAGAACTGTCCTGACAAGTTAATTGAGGCCCTCAAGACCAAGATGCAGACTGCTGCACTGGTGGCAAAGATTTGCAGCATGCTATCAGGCTGTTGCGAGGTCAGAAAAGATTTGCCAATGCTCGAGATGAAGTTGGATAGGAAAGGATCGCTGATTGTAGATCTGTAAGACCCAACTTGGAAAATGTGATCTGGTGCAAAGCAAGAATTGGACCTGGTGGGCGAGACTCAGAGGCTGTAATTGAATCTTGTGATCCAGATGGGCAGAATCTGTTTGCTGTGGCTAGAGCTCTGGCAAAAGTGGAACAGGAAAGAGTGGCAGTACGTATCTTAAATCCTCATTACTACCCCATGCGACTCTACTGGAATTGTCCTGTGGCAAAAATTCTTACAGTGAATTTTCAAGATATGTTTTATAGAAGCTTTGACTGTGATTCAACCAAGTGCAGCATCTGAATAATTGGCTGAGATTACAAATTAATAACTGTGGTGGGACAAACTCCAGATTGGTGATCAGGATTCCCCAGAAGATAAATGTGAAGGAGTCCTGTGCGTGGTGTGAAGGGATGCACAGGCATTTAGGTGGTCATTCTGAGTTGATCGCTCGCTAGCTGTTTTCAGCAGCCGTGCAAACGCTATGCCGCCGCCCACTGGGAGTGTATTTTAGCTTAGCAGAAGTGCGAACGAAAGGATCGCAGAGCGGCTACAAAATAATTTTGTGCAGTTTCAGAGTAGCTCAAAACCTACTCAGCGCTTGCGATCACTTCAGACTATTCAGTTCCTGTTTTGATGTCACAAACACGCCCTGCGTTTGCCCAGCCACGCCTGCATTTTTTCAGGCACCGCCTGCATTTTTCCGACCACTCCCCGAAAACGGTCAGTTGACACCCAGAAACGCCCACTTCATGTCAATCACTCTGCGGCCAGCAGTGCGACTGAAAAGCTTCGCTAGATCCTGTGTGAAACTACAACGTTCGTTGTAATAGTACATCACGCGTGCGCAGTGCGCCGCATACGCATGCGCAGAAGTGCAGTTTTTTTGCCTCATCGCTACACAGCGAACGAATGCAGCTAGCGATCAACTCGGAATGACCACCTTAGTCAGCATCCTGATCAGAGCCGGCCCTAACCAATATGATGCCCTAGGCAAGATTTTGGCTGGTGCCCCCCTAGCACCACCGCTGGTTCCGCTTCTGACCTTGCACCTCTTTCCCAGCTCCATCACCCCTCACCCATAGCAGTCCTTATTTTGGTGTTTGTACCCCCTATATTTTAAATAGGAACAGTTCGCATATTTGGTGCACAGCCCAAAAAGGGGTGTGTTTTTGCTGGCAAGGGGCATGGCCACACAATAGTAACCCCAATTCCAATTACGCCACACAGTACTGCAACTTCATTCACATTTGATCATGCGATAGTGTCCATACTTCATATTACATCCCACAGTAGTATCACTTTACCTTATAAACGTTACTCCTCACAGTAGAGCTCCTTATTCACATTACATCACACTGAATTGCTCCTTATTCACATTACACCACACCTTATTTCTCTTTAGTCACATTAGACGACACAGTAATGCCCTTTCTATATGCAACGCCACATAGTAGAGCACCTTATACACATAATGCCACACATTAGTAATGCATTTATACACAATTCCACACAGTAATGCCGCTTACACATATGAGACACCTTATTAATGTCCTTATAAACATAATGCGCCTTACACATTATGACAACCTTTATTAATGCCCTTTTACACATAATGTCCCTTACACATAAGCCGCACATTATTAATGCCCTTATACACATAATGACACACATAGTGCCCCATACACATTTGCTGCACATTATTAGTGCCTCTATACACATAATGACACACATACGTAGTAACCTGTTACACATATGCCGCACATTATTAATGCCCTTATACACATAATGACATGCATAGTGCCCCTTACACATATGCCGCACATTATTAATGCCCTTATACACATAATGACACGCATAGTGCCCCTTACGCATATGTTGCACATTATTAATGCATTTTTACATGACACACATAATGCTCCTTACACATATTACGAACACTACTGCACAACCAACCCACTCACATGCACACAGCAATCACACTGCCACTAACACTGTGACCTCTGCCTCTGCTTGGATACAGATGTGTCCTCATAAATATTGCCTCAATGCTAACATCTGGCACCTTTTTTTTTTATCAAAATGCATCTTATTTGCATTGCAATGTGGCTAGGATGCACAAGCAGCGTCTGCTGATTAAAATGATATGCAGCATGCCTATATACTGTGTGCGACTGTGGCTGTATCTGCATATGAAATGCTACACACAGAATATAGGCATGCCGCATATCATTTTAATCAGCAGAAGCTGCTGATGCCCCTAGGCATATCAAATGCCCTAGGCAATTGCCTAGTTTGCCTATGCCTAAGGCCGGCTCTGATCCTGATGGTTTTGGGCGATCCAAAGGCCTCCATCACTACATCCCGATGATGATTAACTAGATGAAAGAGGCTGGGGTTATCCACGAGAGCCACAGTCTGTGGGCTGCACCACTTTTCACTGCCCGGAAGAAGGATGGCGGTCTTCACTGCTGCATGCACTGTAGGAACATAATAAGGATGCATACCCACTGCCAAGAATCAAAATTCCTTAATGGCATTGAAGTTAGTGACATATTTCTACACCCTAGATTTAATGAGGGGCTACTGGCAAATCCCACTGGCAACATCTAGCAGCATCCATCCCACACCTAGCAGCATCCATCCCACACCTAGCAGCATCCTCCCACACCTAGCAGCATCTATATCACACCTAGCATCATCCTCCCACACCTAGAAGTACTCTGCCCTACACACACACAAGAGATGAAGGTATGTGATCCAACCCACCTGCACCCTTCCAACGCGTTTCTCCCCGTTATAGGGCTTTATCAAGGAACCCTTTTCTTCTCTTGTGGCTGGAATTGTGTTTCACATCTTGCTGGTCAGTGCCGTTTTCGGCCGTCGGCCAAAACCAGTGTCACATTTTCCACCCCTGAGTTGTACATGTTAGATCCTCCTGTCATTGTTTTATTCTTTTTTAATAAATTAGCATTTTTATTTACATCATTACTCTTATGTTCATCTTTGGAGCAGCCTATAAAGAAACCGCTACGTGAGGATCAGCGCCTGATTCAGAGTGAGCAACGGTACGCATCCATTATCACGTCATATGCATGCAGTCAGGATAAAAGATACCTTTATGTACGGAGTTCTATCTTGTCCATTGTGCGTGGGGTACGCCATTCAGTCATAGCTGATGCATCATTGTCTGAGAGAATAATTACAGACGTTTAAAGACTTATTACACTATGATGTTTTATTTTATTTTTTATTACATATCATCATGAGACATTGTGCGGATTAGAAGAATCTTCCATATTCCAACAGGAGGCGCCCATTGAATTTGGATTCCTCTATCATATATATGGACATTGAGTATTCATTTTATTCCATGTGAAATCATACTGAGCGCCTTATTTGAGTATTTGCTTTTTCCTACGTTGTATCTCTCTTTCCGGCAGACACAAGTCTGCTGAGGTTCAAAGACCTGCTGGTGAGAAAATTGTCAAGTCAAACGGAACGTGACCCGTCAACAGCTCCTCCTTCACATTCTCCCGCAACTGGGGGTGCGAGGAAAAGGCTACGAATTCCGAGCCCACCCGCTGGCGGTGATGCAGGGCAGTCTTGTGCGAGTGCTGACATCTGGTCCGGACTGAAGGACCTGGCAACGATTACTGACATGTCATCTACTGTCACTGCATATGATTCTGTCACCATTGAAAGAATGGTGGAGGATTATATGAGTGACCGCATCCAAGTAGGCACGTCAGACAGTCCGTATGTATACTGGCAGGAAAAAGAGGCAATTTGGAGGCCCTTGCACAAACTGGCTTTATTTTACCTAAGTTGCCCTCCCTCCAGTGTGTACTCCGAAAGAGTGTTTAGTGCAGCCGCTCACCTTGTCAGCAATCGGCGTACGAGGTTACTTCCAGAAAATGTGGAGAAGATGATGTTCATCAAAATGAATTATAATCAATTCCTCCGTGGAGACATTGACCAGCAGCAATTGCCTCCAGAAAGTACACAGGGATCTGAGATGGTGGATTCCAGTGGGGATTAATTAATAATCTGTGAGGAGGGGGATGTACACAGTGAAAGGGGTGATGAATCAGAGGATGATGATGAGGTGGACATCTTGCTTCTGTAGAGCCAGTTTGTGCATGGAGAGATTGATTGCTTCTTTTTTGGTGGGGGCCGAAACCAACCAGTTATTTCAGTCACAGTCATGTGGCAGAGACCCTGTCGCTGAAATGATGGGTTCGTTAAAGTGTGCATGTCCTGTTTATACAACATAAGGGTGGGTGGGAGGGCCCAAGGACAATTCCATCTTGCACCTCTTTTTTCTTTCATTTTTCTTTGCATCATGTGCTGTTTGGGGACAATTTTTTTGAAGTGCCATTTAGCCTGACACTGCAGTGCCACTCCTAGATGGGCCAGGTGTTTGTGTCGGCCACTTGTGTCGCTTAGCTTAGTCACACAGCGACCTCGGTGCGCCTCTTTTTCTCAGACGTCCTAGTGGATGCTGGGAACTCCGTAAGGACCATGGGGATTAGCGGCTCCGCAGGAGACTGGGCACAAAAGTAAAGCTTTAGGACTACCTGGTGTGCACTGGCTCCTCCCCCTATGACCCTCCTCCAAGCCTCAGTTAGATTTTTGTGCCCGGCCGAGAAGGGTGCACACTAGGGGCTGATAGGGTATATTAACCTATTCAGGTCTGATTATGAACTCTCTTCAGTCATCAGTCAGAATGCTGTTCCCCTTTAGCAACCGGTTGGAGGTCAATGAATGATAAGATGACACAAATTTATGCGTAATCGAAGCAAATCATAAGTGACCCGCTCGGGGGCCGTCATGGCTTTATTATTTATAGCTTGAACACAAAGGGTTTATGCTTGCCAATACATTTTAGCCAATCAGAATACACCATGTATGTCTTGAATACATCGATTGTCATACAATGTTAGAAGTGGCAACTAGGACAGCCTTGAAAATGGTTATTATTTCGTTTATCAGTCTTTCGGACATAAACTCAAAAGATTTCTTTCTTTATTCTTCTCAATTAGCCTTGGATATATCTGGTGTTGCTTTGTCCGTCCTGGATACATTTCCAATACATTTAATGTTGCATTTGTCTTGTACAAGTCATGCCTTAAAACAAGATTATTCAGCAAATACAGTATTCTGACCAGCTCTGCACATTTTTCTTAAGGACATATCAACTCATTTTGTGATTAACAGTAAATATCTTAATAAATGCGAAAAACGTGAATCAATATATATATATATATACTATACTGCGGAAGCTCCTACACTATCATTTCCCCTCTTTTTGATTCCACTTTTTTCTCCCTATTCTACAGAAGAACCTCTTGGGCATTTCTGATTGCGTTTATCTTGTTCACATGTTTACTGAACCTGCAGGAAAATAACAATTCCAAGCAACCAGTCCTATCAATACTATGACTATTGCCAGTAGTGGGTGTAGGACAGTTTTCATTAATCCTGTAGCTGATGGGGATTTTCCTGTGAAAATATCCCACCAGTGATGCTGTAAGTTATTCTTTAACTGTGTGGCCATGTGTTTCAATTCCCCAGCTTCTACTATTGTTTGCATCTGCGCATGTCTTGTAGAGTAATTAACTTCCCTTAGATGCTCTTCCAATTTTTCTGTATTGTTGATTATGTTAATGATATCCTGTATGCTTACAGTTATGTTATGGGGGGGAAGAGTTAATGGCTTAAAAGCCTGATCTAGGTAGTCAGTTTGATCCTTATAGAAAATAATAGTCTGATTTTTCCATATTAAATGAGTTACATTAAACAGGCATCCTGAAAAAGGGTTTGGTAACTGATATAGCTGACTGATCTGTTTGTCATATGTAATCATACAGACTATTTGTGGTGCCACTTCTATGAAGATGTCATCATTTTCTGTAGTTTTAGTTTAAGGTCAAAGTTCAGATGTCCCCCCTCCCACTCTCCTGGGGCTGGTAAGGCACATGGAAGGCCTGCTGTACCCCCAAATCTTTCATTATATGCTGCATGACTTCTCCCGTGAAATGTGTACCTCTATCTGATTCTATAACCTCAGGTATCCCAAATCTACATACTACTTCTGCTATCAGTTTCTTTGCAGTGGTTTTTGCTGTGGCTTTGCTTACTGGCCAGGCTTCGGCCCAGTGACTAAACATGTCCGTTGCTACTAGTACATATTCATATGGACTGCTTCGTCGCCACTGTATATAGTCAATTTGTAGTCTTTCAAATGGGTAAGAGGCTTTGGGTATAGTTCCTAGAGGTGTCTTGGTTCTTTGTCCTGGATTGCTGATTCCACAGATCCAGCATCCTGCTACAAAGTTTGTTGCAGCTTTATTGAAGCCTGGAGCTATCCAATGCTCTTGTACTCTATTCACCATGGCTTCCTTTGAATGGTGCACTTGTCCATGAGCTACTTGTAACATAGGTGGAAATAGAGCTGCTGGTAGACAGTACTTCAATTCTCTTGACTTCCAAAGTCCATGTTCATCTTCTTCTGCCCCCAATCGTCTCCATTTCTCCTTTTCTCCTTGTGATGCTTGTTGTTGAATTTTGATCAGCTCCTGTTCACTAGGCATTTGCTTCACGTCTTGAGCTACAAAGACTTGCTCAAGTTCTTTTGATTGTAAGGCAATTCTCTTGGCTTCTGCATCTGCAAATGCATTTCCTTTAGCTTCCATGGTTTGGCTCTTAGTATGTGCTTGTACCTTGATTATTCCAATTCTTTTAGGTAGTTCCAATGCTCTGAAGAGTTCCATAATCAAACTGGCATGTTTGATGGGTTTTCCGTTTGCACTTTTGAAGTCCCTACTTTTCCATATAACAGCGTAATCTTGGGACTAGATGTTAGCTGTCATGTTTTCAGCATGTATGCAGGCTTTGGTCATTGCTATGAGTTCTGCTTCTTGTGCTGACATACTTGGTAGCAATGCTCCAGAGTCTATGACTTCAGTTTCAGTTGTTACTGCATATCCTGTCTTTGGGGATCCATTATCATAATATCTTGATCCATCGACGAACAGGTTCATGTCTGGATTGTCCAATGGTGTATCTTGGACATTAGGGAGAGGTAAAGTCTCTAATTCCATGAGGGCTAAGCAATCATGTGGAGATGATTGTGTTGTATTCTCTGCGTCTGTAGCAGCAATTTCCTCTTCATCTGACGATTCACCATCATTACCATCTTCCCCTGTCCTCCCCTCTTTTGAATCGTTGATGGGAAGGAGTGTGGCTGGGTTTAGTACAGTGCATCTTGTGATGGTGACATGGGAGGCGCTGAACAGTGCTACTTCATATTTGGTAAGTCTGGCTGCAGAAAGATGCTTAGTTTTTGCTTGACTTAATATTCTTGTTACAGCGTGAGGTACTTGTATACACAGTGGATGATCAAGCAATCCCAATGCTGGGGCTGTTATTATGGTTTGCTTTAGTTGTCTTACTGCTTCTTCAATGGTGTCCCTGTTTTCTGCTGACGCCTCCTTTTTTATTAATTCATATAGGGGTTGCATCAGTAATGAGGCTGAGGGTATCCATTCTCTGCAATAACCAATAAGGCCCAGGAAAGCTCTGATTTCTTTTAATGTTCTTGGGGTTTTTTCTTGAGTTATTGCTTTTGTTCTTTTATCAGTAAGATGCCTTGTTCCTTGAGATATGCAGTGTCCTAAGAAGTAGAGATGAGCGGGTTCGGTTTCTTTGAATCCGAACCCGCACGAACTTCACTTTTTTTTTCACGGGTCCGAGCGACTCGGATCTTCCCGCCTTGCTCGGTTAACCCGAGCGCGCCCGAACGTCATCATGACGCTGTCGGATTCTCGCGAGACTCGGATTCTATATAAGGAGCCGCGCGTCGCCGCCATTTTCACACGTGCATTGAGATTGATAGGGAGAGGACGTGGCTGGCGTCCTCTCCATTTAGATTAGATTTAGAAGAGAGAGAGAGAGAGAGATTGCTGTGATACTGTAGATTAGAAGAGAGTGCAGACAGAGTTTAGTGACTGACGACCACAGTGACCAGTGACCACCAGAGACAGTGCAGTTGTTTGTTTTATTTAATATATCCGTTCTCTGCCTGAAAAAAACGATACACAGTCACACAGTGACTCAGTCTGTGTGCACTGCTCAGCCCAGTGTGCTGCACATCAATGTATTGTATATAAAGCTTATAATTGTGGGGGAGACTGGGGAGCACTGCAGGTTGTTATAGCAGGAGCCAGGAGTACATGATAAATAATATTATATTAAAATTAAACAGTGCACACTTTTGCTGCAGGAGTGCCACTGCCAGTGTGACTAGTGGTGACCAGTGCCTGACCACCAGTATATTAGTAGTATTGTATACTATCTCTTTATCAACCAGTCTATATTAGCAGCAGACACAGTACAGTGCGGTAGTTCACGGCTGTGGCTACCTCTGTGTCGGCACTCGGCAGGCAGTCCGTCCATCCATAATTGTATTATAATATATACCACCTAACCGTGGTTTTTTTTTCATTCTTTATACCGTCGTCATACTAGTTGTTACGAGTATACTACTATCTCTTTATCAACCAGTGTACAGTGCGGTAGTTCACGGCTGTGGCTACCTCTGTGTCGGCACTCGGCAGGCAGTCCGTCCAACCATAATTGTATTATATACCACCTAACCGTGGTTTTTTTTTCATTCTTTATACCGTCGTCATACTAGTTGTTACGAGTATACTACTATCTCTTTATCAACCAGTGTACAGTGCGGTAGTTCACGGCTGTGGCTACCTCTGTGTCGGCACTCGGCAGGCAGTCCGTCCATCCATAATTGTATTATAATATATACCACCTAACCGTGGTTTTTTTTTCATTCTTTATACCGTCGTCATACTAGTTGTTACGAGTATACTACTATCTCTTTATCAACCAGTGAACAGTGTGGTAGTTCACGGCTGTGGCTACCTCTGTGTCGGCACTCGGCAGGCAGTCCGTCCAACCATAATTGTATTATAATATATACCACCTAACCGTGGTTTTTTTTTCATTCTTTATACCGTCGTCATACTAGTTGTTACGAGTATACTACTATCTCTTTATCAACCAGTGTACAGTGCGGTAGTTCACGGCTGTGGCTACCTCTGTGTCGGCACTCGGCAGGCAGTCCGTCCAACCATAATTGTATTATATACCACCTAACCGTGGTTTTTTTTTCATTCTTTATACCGTCGTCATACTAGTTGTTACGAGTATACTACTATCTCTTTATCAACCAGTGTACAGTGCGGTAGTTCACGGCTGTGGCTACCTCTGTGTCGGCACTCGGCAGGCAGTCCGTCCAACCATAATTGTATTATATACCACCTAACCGTGGTTTTTTTTTCATTCTTTATACCGTCGTCATACTAGTTGTTACGAGTATACTACTATCTCTTTATCAACCAGTGTACAGTGCGGTAGTTCACGGCTGTGGCTACCTCTGTGTCGGCACTCGGCAGGCAGTCCGTCCATCCATAATTGTATTATAATATATACCACCTAACCGTGGTTTTTTTTTCATTCTTTATACCGTCGTCATACTAGTTGTTACGAGTATACTACTATCTCTTTATCAACCAGTGTACAGTGCGGTAGTTCACGGCTGTGGCTACCTCTGTGTCGGCACTCGGCAGGCAGTCCGTCCAACCATAATTGTATTATATACCACCTAACCGTGGTTTTTTTTTCATTCTTTATACCGTCGTCATACTAGTTGTTACGAGTATACTACTATCTCTTTATCAACCAGTGTACAGTGCGGTAGTTCACGGCTGTGGCTACCTCTGTGTCGGCACTCGGCAGGCAGTCCGTCCAACCATAATTGTATTATATACCACCTAACCGTGGTTTTTTTTTCATTCTTTATACCGTCGTCATACTAGTTGTTACGAGTATACTACTATCTCTTTATCAACCAGTGTACAGTGCGGTAGTTCACGGCTGTGGCTACCTCTGTGTCGGCACTCGGCAGGCAGTCCGTCCATCCATAATTGTATTATAATATATACCACCTAACCGTGGTTTTTTTTTCATTCTTTATACCGTCGTCATACTAGTTGTTACGAGTATACTACTATCTCTTTATCAACCAGTGTACAGTGCGGTAGTTCACGGCTGTGGCTACCTCTGTGTCGGCACTCGGCAGGCAGTCCGTCCAACCATAATTGTATTATAATATATACCACCTAACCGTGGTTTTTTTTTCATTCTTTATACCGTCGTCATACTAGTTGTTACGAGTATACTACTATCTCTTTATCAACCAGTGTACAGTGCGGTAGTTCACGGCTGTGGCTACCTCTGTGTCGGCACTCGGCAGGCAGTCCGTCCAACCATAATTGTATTATAATATATACCACCTAACCGTGGTTTTTTTTTCATTCTTTATACCGTCGTCATACTAGTTGTTACGAGTATACTACTATCTCTTTATCAACCAGTGTACAGTGCGGTAGTTCACGGCTGTGGCTACCTCTGTGTCGGCACTCGGCAGGAAGTCCGTCCATCCATAATTGTATTATATACCACCTAACCGTGGTTTTTTTATACCACCTAACCGTGGCAGTCCGTCCATAATTGTATACTAGTATCCAATCCATCCATCTCCATTGTTTACCTGAGGTGCCTTTTAGTTCTGCCTATAAAATATGGAGAACAAAAAAGTTGAGGTTCCAAAATTAGGGAAAGATCAAGATCCACTTCCACCTCGTGCTGAAGCTGCTGCCACTAGTCATGGCCGAGACGATGAAATGCCAGCAACGTCGTCTGCCAAGGCCGATGCCCAATGTCATAGTACAGAGCATGTCAAATCCAAAACACCAAATATCAGAAAAAAAAGGACTCCAAAACCTAAAATAAAATTGTCGGAGGAGATGCGTAAACTTGCCAATATGCCATTTACCACACGGAGTGGCAAGGAACGGCTGAGGCCCTGGCCTATGTTCATGGCTAGTGGTTCAGCTTCACATGAGGATGGAAGCACTCAGCCTCTCGCTAGAAAACTGAAAAGACTCAAGCTGGCAAAAGCACCGCAAAGAACTGTGCGTTCTTTGAAATCCCAAATCCACAAGGAGAGTCCAATTGTGTCGGTTGCGATGCCTGATCTTCCCAACACTGGACGTGAAGAGCATGCGCCTTCCACCATTTGCACGCCCCCTGCAAGTGCTGGAAGGAGCACCCGCAGTCCAGTTCCTGATAGTCAGATTGAAGATGTCAGTGTTGAAGTACACCAGGATGAGGAGGATATGGGTGTTGCTGGCGCTGGGGAGGAAATTGACCAGGAGGATTCTGATGGTGAGGTGGTTTGTTTAAGTCAGGCACCCGGGGAGACACCTGTTGTCCGTGGGAGGAATATGGCCGTTGACATGCCAGGTGAAAATACCAAAAAAATCAGCTCTTCGGTGTGGAGGTATTTCACCAGAAATGCGGACAACAGGTGTCAAGCCGTGTGTTCCCTTTGTCAAGCTGTAATAAGTAGGGGTAAGGACGTTAACCACCTCGGAACATCCTCCCTTATACGTCACCTGCAGCGCATTCATAATAAGTCAGTGACAAGTTCAAAAACTTTGGGTGACAGCGGAAGCAGTCCACTGACCAGTAAATCCCTTCCTCTTGTAACCAAGCTCACGCAAACCACCCCACCAACTCCCTCAGTGTCAATTTCCTCCTTCCCCAGGAATGCCAATAGTCCTGCAGGCCATGTCACTGGCAAGTCTGACGAGTCCTCTCCTGCCTGGGATTCCTCCGATGCATCCTTGCGTGTAACGCCTACTGCTGCTGGCGCTGCTGTTGTTGCCGCTGGGAGTCGATGGTCATCCCAGAGGGGAAGTCGTAAGCCCACTTGTACTACTTCCAGTAAGCAATTGACTGTTCAACAGTCCTTTGCGAGGAAGATGAAATATCACAGCAGTCATCCTACTGCAAAGCGGATAACTGAGTCCTTGACAACTATGTTGGTGTTAGACGTGCGTCCGGTATCCGCCGTTAGTTCACAGGGAACTAGACAATTTATTGAGGCAGTGTGCCCCCGTTACCAAATACCATCTAGGTTCCACTTCTCTAGGCAGGCGATACCGAGAATGTACACGGACGTCAGAAAAAGACTCACCAGTCTCCTAAAAAATGCAGTTGTACCCAATGTCCACTTAACCACGGACATGTGGACAAGTGGAGCAGGGCAGGGTCAGGACTATATGACTGTGACAGCCCACTGGGTAGATGTATGGACTCCCGCCGCAAGAACAGCAGCGGCGGCACCAGTAGCAGCATCTCGCAAACGCCAACTCTTTCCTAGGCAGGCTACGCTTTGTATCACCGCTTTCCAGAATACGCACACAGCTGAAAACCTCTTACGGCAACTGAGGAAGATCATCGCGGAATGGCTTACCCCAATTGGACTCTCCTGTGGATTTGTGGCATCGGACAACGCCAGCAATATTGTGTGTGCATTAAATATGGGCAAATTCCAGCACGTCCCATGTTTTGCACATACCTTGAATTTGGTGGTGCAGAATTTTTTTAAAAACGACAGGGGCGTGCAAGAGATGCTGTCGGTGGCCAGAAAAATTGCGGGACACTTTCGGCGTACAGGCACCACGTACAGAAGACTGGAGCACCACCAAAAACTACTGAACCTGCCCTGCCATCATCTGAAGCAAGAAGTGGTAACGAGGTGGAATTCAACCCTCTATATGCTTCAGAGGTTGGAGGAGCAGCAAAAGGCCATTCAAGCCTATACAATTGAGCACGATATAGGAGATGGAATGCACCTGTCTCAAGTGCAGTGGAGAATGATTTCAACGTTGTGCAAGGTTCTGATGCCCTTTGAACTTGCCACACGTGAAGTCAGTTCAGACACTGCCAGCCTGAGTCAGGTCATTCCCCTCATCAGGCTTTTGCAGAAGAAGCTGGAGGCATTGAAGAAGGAGCTAAAAGGGAGCGATTCCGCTAGGCATGTGGGACTTGTGGATGCAGCCCTTAATTCGCTTAACAAGGATTCACGGGTGGTCAATCTGTTGAAATCAGAGCACTACATTTTGGCCACCGTGCTCGATCCTAGATTTAAAGCCTACCTTGGATCTCTCTTTCCGGCAGACACAGGTCTGCTGGGGTTGAAAGACCTGCTGGTGACAAAATTGTCAAGTCAAGCGGAACGCGACCTGTCAACATCTCCTCCTTCACATTCTCCCGCAACTGGGGGTGCGAGGAAAAGGCTCAGAATTCCGAGCCCACCCGCTGGCGGTGATGCAGGGCAGTCTGGAGCGACTGCTGATGCTGACATCTGGTCCGGACTGAAGGACCTGACAACGATTACGGACATGTCGTCTACTGTCACTGCATATGATTCTCTCAACATTGATAGAATGGTGGAGGATTATATGAGTGACCGCATCCAAGTAGGCACGTCACACAGTCCGTACTTATACTGGCAGGAAAAAGAGGCAATTTGGAGGCCCTTGCACAAACTGGCTTTATTCTACCTAAGTTGCCCTCCCACAAGTGTGTACTCCGAAAGAGTGTTTAGTGCCGCCGCTCACCTTGTCAGCAATCGGCGTACGAGGTTACATCCAGAAAATGTGGAGAAGATGATGTTCATTAAAATGAATTATAATCAATTCCTCCGCGGAGACATTGACCAGCAGCAATTGCCTCCACAAAGTACACAGGGAGCTGAGATGGTGGATTCCAGTGGGGACGAATTGATAATCTGTGAGGAGGGGGATGTACACGGTGATATATCGGAGGGTGAAGATGAGGTGGACATCTTGCCTCTGTAGAGCCAGTTTGTGCAAGGAGAGATTAATTGCTTCTTTTTTGGGGGGGGGTCCAAACCAACCCGTCATATCAGTCACAGTCGTGTGGCAGACCCTGTCACTGAAATGATGGGTTGGTTAAAGTGTGCATGTCCTGTTTTGTTTATACAACATAAGGGTGGGTGGGAGGGCCCAAGGATAATTCCATCTTGCACCTCTTTTTTCTTTTCTTTTTCTTTGCATCATGTGCTGATTGGGGAGGGTTTTTTGGAAGGGACATCCTGCGTGACACTGCAGTGCCACTCCTAGATGGGCCCGGTGTTTGTGTCGGCCACTAGGGTCGCTAATCTTACTCACACAGCTACCTCATTGCGCCTCTTTTTTTCTTTGCGTCATGTGCTGTTTGGGGAGGGTTTTTTGGAAGGGACATCCTGCGTGACACTGCAGTGCCACTCCTAGATGTGCCCGGTGTTTGTGTCGGCCACTAGGGTCGCTAATCTTACTCACACAGCTACCTCATTGCGCCTCTTTTTTTCTTTGCGTCATGTGCTGTTTGGGGAGGGTTTTTTGGAAGGGACATCCTGCGTGACACTGCAGTGCCACTCCTAGATGGGCCCGGTGTTTGTGTCGGCCACTAGGGTCGCTAATCTTACTCACACAGTCAGCTACCTCATTGCGCCTCTTTTTTTCTTTGCGTCATGTGCTGTTTGGGGAGGGTTTTTTGGAAGGGCCATCCTGCGTGACACTGCAGTGCCACTCCTAGATGGGCCCGGTGTTTGTGTCGGCCACTAGGGTCGCTAATCTTACTCACACAGCTACCTCATTGCGCCTCTTTTTTTCTTTGCGTCATGTGCTGTTTGGGGAGGGTTTTTTGGAAGGGCCATCCTGCGTGACACTGCAGTGCCACTCCTAGATGGGCCCGGTGTTTGTGTCGGCCACTAGGGTCGCTAATCTTACTCACACAGCTACCTCATTGCGCCTCTTTTTTTCTTTGCGTCATGTGCTGTTTGGGGAGGGTTTTTTGGAAGGGACATCCTGCGTGACACTGCAGTGCCACTCCTAGATGGGCCCGGTGTTTGTGTCGGCCACTAGGGTCGCTTATCTTACTCACACAGCGACCTCGGTGCAAATTTTAGGACTAAAAATAATATTGTGAGGTGTTAGGTATTCAGAATAGACTGAAAATGAGTGTAAATTATGGTTTTTGAGGTTAATAATACTTTGGGATCAAAATGACCCCCAAATTCTATGATTTAAGCTGTTTTTTAGTGTTTTTGGAAAAAAACACCCGAATCCAAAACACACCCGAATCCGACAAAAATAATTCGGTGAGGTTTTGCCAAAACGCGTTCGAACCCAAAACACGGCCGCGGAACCGAACCCAAAACCAAAACACAAAACCCGAAAAATTTCAGGCGCTCATCTCTACTAAGAAGACAACTTTTTTCTGTACTAGCTGAAGCTTGTCTTTTGACACTCTGCAATCTTCTTCTGCCAAAAAGATGAGTAGTGATACTGTTTCCTTTTTGCACTTATCTTCTGTCTGTGCAGCAATAAGCAGATCATCGACATATTGAACTAACTGGGTGTCTGTAAAGTGTGGTCTCCATTTCTGCAGGATTAATGCCATTGCCTCTGAGAAATCTGATGGACTAGTGGCTCCCCCTTGGGGTAATTGTGTCCCACCATATTGTTTACCTTCGTGAGTGAATATTAGAAACTTCTGGCTTTCCCATTCATCAGTAGATAATCTGATTTTCCCTCCTTTTGAATCTTGAGATTCAACACCTTTATTGATTAATGTTGGAAAAGGGTTGCTGCGTTGAGGGTAATACATCTTCTGATGGTTACTTGTCACATTTTGGCAGTGCTACTTCATACATGGTCAGCCTTGCCACTGACAGGTGTTTGGTTCTTGCTTGTTGAAGCTTCTCTGTACCTGCATGTGGACCCTGGATGATAAGTTCATGATTCAGCACTATGCCTGTGCTCTTGTCCTCTTCTAGGACTTCTGATTCATCACTGTGTCTGTGCTCTTATACTCTTCTAGGGCTGTTGCTGCTATCACTGCTCTGATGCCGGTAGGTGCTCTTTGATTACCGCTGTCAAGCTTGCTTAAGTTGTAGGCCACTGGTCTTCACCTCAGTCCATGATTTTGCATAAGGACTTCTATGTATGGCCTCCTTCTTTAATAGTCAGGTAGTTCTAGGGCTTGAGATGAGGCAACTGCTGTTTCCAACTGTTCAATAGCTTAATTCATCTGTTGCTGTATGTAGGATGCGGACCCTCCTCCCTTTCAGTGTTGTCATACAATGCTTGCATGTAGACTGGTGCTAGAGGTATCCATGTTCTGTAGTGTTCTACTAGGCCCAGGAATGATCATCTGACTTGCTTGACACTAGTTGGCATCTTAGCTTGCAGTATAAATCTTTTCCTTCTCACTTTTGTTAGATGTCGGGTACCTTGAGTGTCCTAGGAAGATTAACTCTTGCTTGACTAGCTGCAATTTCTCCTTCTGAGGCTCTGCAGTCTTGTTCTTCCAGAGACTTCACTAAGGACACTGCCCCTTCTTGGTGCTTCTTTTAGTAGTGGTGGCAATCAGCAGTTCATTCACATCCTGTATTTAGTAGAGATGAGCGGGTTCGGTTTCTTTGAATCCGAACCCGCACGAACTTCACTTTTTTTTCCACGGGTCCGAGCGACTCGGATCTTCCCGCCTTGCTCGGTTAACCCGAGCGCGCCCGAACGTCATCATGACGCTGTCGGATTCTCGCGAGACTCGGATTCTATATAAGGAGCCGCGCGTCGCCGCCATTTTCACTCGTGCATTGAGATTGATAGGGAGAGGACGTGTCTGGCGTCCTCTCCATTAGAATAGAGATAGATAGATTAGATAGAGAGAGATTGTGCAGAGTCGCAGACAGAGTTAGTTTACCACAGTCAGTGACCAGTGCAGTTGCTAGTTAACTTTTATTTAATATAATATATCCGTTCACTTCTCTCTGCTATATCCGTTCTCTGCCTGAAAAAAAAAACGATACACAGCACAGTCAGTCACACAGTGTGACTCAGTCTGTGTGCACTCAGCTCAGCCCAGTGTGCTGCACAGTCATCAATGTATAAATTAAAAGCTTATAATTAATTGTGGGGGAGACTGGGGAGCACTGCAGGTTGTTAGCAGGAGCCAGGAGTACAATTATATTAATTAACAGTGCACACTTTTGCTGCAGGAGTGGTGACCAGTGCCTGACCACCAGTATAGTATTGTTGTATACTACTAATATCTCTTTAAATATCAACCAGTCTATATTAGCAGCAGACACAGTACAGTGCGGTAGTTCACGGCTGTGGCTACCTCTGTGTCGGCACACGGCAGGCAGTCCGTCCGACCAGAATTGTATTATTTATTATTATATACCTACCACCTAACCGTGGTTTTTTTTTCATTCTTTATACCGTCATAGTGTCATCCTAATTGTTACGAGTATACTACTATCTCTTTATCAACCAGTGTACAGTGCGGTAGTTCACGGCTGTGGCTACCTCTGTGTCGGCACACGGCAGGCAGTCCGTCCGACCAGAATTGTATTATTTATTATTATATACCTACCACCTAACCGTGGTTTTTTTTTCATTCTTTATACCGTCATAGTGTCATCCTAATTGTTACGAGTATACTACTATCTCTTTATCAACCAGTGTACAGTGCGGTAGTTCACGGCTGTGGCTACCTCTGTGTCGGCACACGGCAGGCAGTCCGTCCGACCAGAATTGTATTATTTATTATTATATACCTACCACCTAACCGTGGTTTTTTTTTCATTCTTTATACCGTCATAGTGTCATCCTAATTGTTACGAGTATACTACTATCTCTTTATCAACCAGTGTACAGTGCGGTAGTTCACGGCTGTGGCTACCTCTGTGTCGGCACACGGCAGGCAGTCCGTCCGACCAGAATTGTATTATTTATTATTATATACCTACCACCTAACCGTGGTTTTTTTTTCATTCTTTATACCGTCATAGTGTCATCCTAATTGTTACGAGTATACTACTATCTCTTTATCAACCAGTGTACAGTGCGGTAGTTCACGGCTGTGGCTACCTCTGTGTCGGCACACGGCAGGCAGTCCGTCCGACCAGAATTGTATTATTTATTATTATATACCTACCACCTAACCGTGGTTTTTTTTTCATTCTTTATACCGTCATAGTGTCATCCTAATTGTTACGAGTATACTACTATCTCTTTATCAACCAGTGTACAGTGCGGTAGTTCACGGCTGTGGCTACCTCTGTGTCGGCACACGGCAGGCAGTCCGTCCGACCAGAATTGTATTATTTATTATTATATACCTACCACCTAACCGTGGTTTTTTTTTCATTCTTTATACCGTCATAGTGTCATCCTAATTGTTACGAGTATACTACTATCTCTTTATCAACCAGTGTACAGTGCGGTAGTTCACGGCTGTGGCTACCTCTGTGTCGGCACACGGCAGGCAGTCCGTCCGACCAGAATTGTATTATTTATTATTATATACCTACCACCTAACCGTGGTTTTTTTTTCATTCTTTATACCGTCATAGTGTCATCCTAATTGTTACGAGTATACTACTATCTCTTTATCAACCAGTGTACAGTGCGGTAGTTCACGGCTGTGGCTACCTCTGTGTCGGCACACGGCAGGCAGTCCGTCCGACCAGAATTGTATTATTTATTATTATATACCTACCACCTAACCGTGGTTTTTTTTTCATTCTTTATACCGTCATAGTGTCATCCTAATTGTTACGAGTATACTACTATCTCTTTATCAACCAGTGTACAGTGCGGTAGTTCACGGCTGTGGCTACCTCTGTGTCGGCACACGGCAGGCAGTCCGTCCGACCAGAATTGTATTATTTATTATTATATACCTACCACCTAACCGTGGTTTTTTTTTCATTCTTTATACCGTCATAGTGTCATCCTAATTGTTACGAGTATACTACTATCTCTTTATCAACCAGTGTACAGTGCGGTAGTTCACGGCTGTGGCTACCTCTGTGTCGGCACACGGCAGGCAGTCCGTCCGACCAGAATTGTATTATTTATTATTATATACCTACCACCTAACCGTGGTTTTTTTTTCATTCTTTATACCGTCATAGTGTCATCCTAATTGTTACGAGTATACTACTATCTCTTTATCAACCAGTGTACAGTGCGGTAGTTCACGGCTGTGGCTACCTCTGTGTCGGCACACGGCAGGCAGTCCGTCCGACCAGAATTGTATTATTTATTATTATATACCTACCACCTAACCGTGGTTTTTTTTTCATTCTTTATACCGTCATAGTGTCATCCTAATTGTTACGAGTATACTACTATCTCTTTATCAACCAGTGTACAGTGCGGTAGTTCACGGCTGTGGCTACCTCTGTGTCGGCACACGGCAGGCAGTCCGTCCGACCAGAATTGTATTATTTATTATTATATACCTACCACCTAACCGTGGTTTTTTTTTCATTCTTTATACCGTCATAGTGTCATCCTAATTGTTACGAGTATACTACTATCTCTTTATCAACCAGTGTACAGTGCGGTAGTTCACGGCTGTGGCTACCTCTGTGTCGGCACACGGCAGGCAGTCCGTCCGACCAGAATTGTATTATTTATTATTATATACCTACCACCTAACCGTGGTTTTTTTTTCATTCTTTATACCGTCATAGTGTCATCCTAATTGTTACGAGTATACTACTATCTCTTTATCAACCAGTGTACAGTGCGGTAGTTCACGGCTGTGGCTACCTCTGTGTCGGCACACGGCAGGCAGTCCGTCCGACCAGAATTGTATTATTTATTATTATATACCTACCACCTAACCGTGGTTTTTTTTTCATTCTTTATACCGTCATAGTGTCATCCTAATTGTTACGAGTATACTACTATCTCTTTATCAACCAGTGTACAGTGCGGTAGTTCACGGCTGTGGCTACCTCTGTGTCGGCACACGGCAGGCAGTCCGTCCGACCAGAATTGTATTATTTATTATTATATACCTACCACCTAACCGTGGTTTTTTTTTCATTCTTTATACCGTCATAGTGTCATCCTAATTGTTACGAGTATACTACTATCTCTTTATCAACCAGTGTACAGTGCGGTAGTTCACGGCTGTGGCTACCTCTGTGTCGGCACACGGCAGGCAGTCCGTCCGACCAGAATTGTATTATTTATTATTATATACCTACCACCTAACCGTGGTTTTTTTTTCATTCTTTATACCGTCATAGTGTCATCCTAATTGTTACGAGTATACTACTATCTCTTTATCAACCAGTGTACAGTGCGGTAGTTCACGGCTGTGGCTACCTCTGTGTCGGCACACGGCAGGCAGTCCGTCCGACCAGAATTGTATTATTTATTATTATATACCTACCACCTAACCGTGGTTTTTTTTTCATTCTTTATACCGTCATAGTGTCATCCTAATTGTTACGAGTATACTACTATCTCTTTATCAACCAGTGTACAGTGCGGTAGTTCACGGCTGTGGCTACCTCTGTGTCGGCACACGGCAGGCAGTCCGTCCGACCAGAATTGTATTATTTATTATTATATACCTACCACCTAACCGTGGTTTTTTTTTCATTCTTTATACCGTCATAGTGTCATCCTAATTGTTACGAGTATACTACTATCTCTTTATCAACCAGTGTACAGTGCGGTAGTTCACGGCTGTGGCTACCTCTGTGTCGGCACACGGCAGGCAGTCCGTCCGACCAGAATTGTATTATTTATTATTATATACCTACCACCTAACCGTGGTTTTTTTTTCATTCTTTATACCGTCATAGTGTCATCCTAATTGTTACGAGTATACTACTATCTCTTTATCAACCAGTGTACAGTGCGGTTTTTTTATACCGTGGTTTTTTTATACCGTGGTTTTTTTATACCGTGGTTTTTTTTATACCGTGGTTTTTTTATACCGTGGTTTTTTTATACCGTGGTTTTTTTTATACCGTGGTTTTTTTATGCCGTGGTTTTTTTATACCGTGGTTTTTTTATACCACCTAACCGTGGCAGTCCGTCCATAATTGTATATATAGTATACTAGTATCCAATCCATCCATCTCCATTGTTTACCTGAGGTGCCTTTTAGTTCTGCCTATAAAATATGGAGAACAAAAAAGTTGAGGTTCCAAAATTAGGGAAAGATCAAGATCCACTTCCACCTCGTGCTGAAGCTGCTGCCACTAGTCATGGCCGAGACGATGAAATGCCAGCAACGTCGTCTGCCAAGGCCGATGCCCAATGTCATAGTACAGAGCATGTCAAATCCAAAACACCAAATATCAGAAAAAAAAAGACTCCAAAACCTAAAATAAAACTGTCGGAGGAGAAGCGTAAACTTGCCAATATGCCATTTACCACACGGAGTGGCAAGGAACGGCTGAGGCCCTGGCCTATGTTCATGGCTAGTGGTTCAGCTTCACATGAGGATGGAAGCACTCAGCCTCTCGCTAGAAAAATGAAACGACTCAAGCTGGCAAAAGCACAGCAAAGAACTGTGCGTTCTTCGAAATCCCAAATCCACAAGGAGAGTCCAATTGTGTCGGTTGCGATGCCTGACCTTCCCAACACTGGATGTGAAGAGCATGCGCCTTCCACCATTTGCACGCCCCCTGCAAGTGCTGGAAGGAGCACCCGCAGTCCAGTTCCTGATAGTGAGATTGAAGATGTCAGTGTTGAAGTCCACCAGGATGCGGAGGATATGGGTGTTGCTGGCGCTGGGGAGGAAATTGACCAGGAGGATTCTGATGGTGAGGTGGTTTGTTTAAGTCAGGCACCCGGGGAGACACCTGTTGTCCGTGGGAGGAATATGGCCGTTGACATGCCAGGAGAAAATACCAAAAAAATCAGCTCTTCGGTGTGGAGGTATTTCACCAGAAATGCGGACAACAGGTGTCAAGCCGTGTGCTCCCTTTGTCAAGCTGTAATAAGTAGGGGTAAGGACGTTAACCACCTCGGAACATCCTCCCTTATACGTCACCTGCAGCGCATTCATAATAAGTCAGTGACAAGTTCAAAAACTTTGGGTGACAGCGGAAGCACTCCACTGACCAGTAAATCCCTTCCTCTTGTAACCAAGCTCACGCAAACCACCCCACCAACTCCCTCAGTGTCAATTTCCTCCTTCCCCAGGAATGCCAATAGTCCTGCAGGCCATGTCACTGGCAATTCTGACGAGTCCTCTCCTGCCTGGGATTCCTCCGATGCATCCTTGCGTGTAACGCCTACTGCTGCTGGCGCTGCTGTTGTTGCTGCTGGGAGTCGATGGTCATCCCAGAGGGGAAGTCGTAAGACCACTTTTACTACTTCCACCAAGCAATTGACTGTCCAACAGTCATTTGCGAGGAAGATTAAATATCACAGCAGTCATCCTACTGCAAAGCGGATAACTGAGGCCTTGACATCCTGGGTGGTGAGAAACGTGGTTCCGGTATCCATCATTACTGCAGAGCCAACTAGAGACTTGTTGGAGGTACTGTGTCCCCGGTACCAAATACCATCTAGGTTCCATTTCTCTAGGGTTGCGATACCGAAAATGTACACAGACCTCAGAAAAAGAGTCACCAGTGTCCTAAAAAATGCAGCTGTACCCAATGTCCACTTAACCACGGACATGTGGACAAGTGGAGCAGGGCAGGGTCAGGACTATATGACTGTGACAGCCCACTGGGTAGATGTATGGACTCCCGCCGCAAGAACAGCAGCGGCGGCACCAGTAGCAGCATCTCGCAAACGCCAACTCGTTCCTAGGCAGGCTACGCTTTGTATCACCGGTTTCCAGAATACGCACACAGCTGAAAACCTCTTACGGCAACTGAGGAAGATCATCGCGGAATGGCTTACCCCAATTGGACTCTCCTGTGGATTTGTGGCATCGGACAACGCCAGCAATATTGTGCGTGCATTACATCTGGGCAAATTCCAGCACGTCCCATGTTTTGCACATACCTTGAATTTGGTGGTGCAGAATTTTTTAAAAAACGACAGGGGCGTGCAAGAGATGCTGGCGGTGGCCAGAAAAATTGCGGGACACTTTCGGCGTACAGGCAGCACGTACAGAAGACTGGAGCACCACCAAAAACGCCTGAACCTGCCCTGCCATCATCTGAAGCAGGAGGTGGTAACGAGGTGGAATTCAACCCTCTATATGCTTCAGAGGTTGGAGGAGCAGCAAAAGGCCATTCAAGCCTATACAACTGACCACGATATAGGAGGTGGAATGCACCTGTCTCAAGCGCAGTGGAGAATGATTTCAACGTTGTGCAAAGTTCTGATGCCCTTTGAACTTGCCACACGTGAAGTCAGTTCAGACACTGCCAGCCTGAGTCAGGTCATTCCCCTCATCAGGCTTTTGCAGAAGAAGCTGGAGACATTGAAGGAGGAGCTAAGACAGAGCGATTCCGCTAGGCATGTGGGACTTGTGGATGGAGCCCTTAATTCGCTTAACAAGGATTCACGGGTGGTCAATCTGTTGAAATCAGAGCACTACATTTTGGCCACCGTGCTCGATCCTAGATTTAAAACCTACCTTGGATCTCTCTTTCCGGCGCACACAAGTCTGCTGGGTTTAAAAGACCTGCTGGTGAGAAAATTGTCAAGTCAAGCGGAACGCGACCTGTCAACATCTCCTCCTTCACATTCTCCCGCAACTGGGGGTGCGAGGAAAAGGCTCAGAATTCCGAGCCCACCCGCTGGCGGTGATGCAGGGCAGTCTGGAGCGACTGCTGATGCTGACATCTGGTCCGGACTGAAGGACCTGACAACCATTACGGACATGTCGTCTACTGTCACTGCATATGATTCTATCACCATTGATAGAATGGTGGAGGATTATATGAGTGACCGCATCCAAGTAGGCACGTCACACAGTCCGTACTTATACTGGCAGGAAAAAGAGGCAATTTGGAGGCCCTTGCACAAACTGGCTTTATTCTACCTAAGTTGCCCTCCCACAAGTGTGTACTCCGAAAGAGTGTTTAGTGCCGCCGCTCACCTTGTCAGCAATCGGCGTACGAGGTTACATCCAGAAAATGTGGAGAAGATGATGTTCATTAAAATGAATTATAATCAATTCCTCCGCGGAGACATTGACCAGCAGCAATTGCCTCCACAAAGTACACAGGGAGCTGACATGGTGGATTCCAGTGGGGACGAATTGATAATCTGTGAGGAGGGGGATGTACACGGTGATATATCGGAGGATGATGATGAGGTGGACATCTTGCCTCTGTAGAGCCAGTTTGTGCAAGGAGAGATTAATTGCTTCTTTTTGGGTGGGGGTCCAAACCAACCCGTCATTTCAGTCACAGTCGTGTGGCAGACCCTGTCACTGAAATGATGGGTTGGTTAAAGTGTGCATGTCCTGTTTTGTTTATAGTTACAACATAAGGGTGGGTGGGAAGGGCCCAAGGACAATTCCATCTTGCACCTCTTTTTTCTTTTATTTTTCTTTGCGTCATGTGCTGTTTGGGGAGGGTTTTTTGGAAGGGACATCCTGCGTGACACTGCAGTGCCACTCCTAGATGGGCCCGGTGTTTGTGTCGGCCACTAGGGTCGCTTATCTTTCTCACACAGTCAGCTACCTCATTGCGCCTCTTTTTTTCTTTGCGTCATGTGCTGTTTGGGGAGGGTTTTTTGGAAGGGACATCCTGCGTGACACTGCAGTGCCACTCCTAGATGGGCCCGGTGTTTGTGTCGGCCACTAGGGTCGCTTATCTTTCTCACACACACAGTCAGCTACCTCATTGTGCCTCTTTTTTTCTTTGCGTCATGTGCTGTTTGGGGAGGGTTTTTTGGAAGGGACATCCTGCGTGACACTGCAGTGCCACTCCTAGATGGGCCCGGTGTTTGTGTCGGCCACTAGGGTCGCTTATCTTTCTCACACAGTCAGCTACCTCATTGCGCCTCTTTTTTTCTTTGCGTCATGTGCTGTTTGGGGAGGGTTTTTTGGAAGGGACATCCTGCGTGACACTGCAGTGCCACTCCTAGATGGGCACGGTGTTTGTGTCGGCCACTAGGGTCGCTTATCTTTCTCACACACACAGTCAGCTACCTCATTGTGCCTCTTTTTTTCTTTGCGTCATGTGCTGTTTGGGGAGGGTTTTTTGGAAGGGACATCCTGCGTGACACTGCAGTGCCACTCCTAGATGGGCACGGTGTTTGTGTCGGCCACTAGGGTCGCTTATCTTACTCACACAGCGACCTCGGTGCAAATTTTAGGACTAAAAATAATATTGTGAGGTGTGAGGTGTTCAGAATAGGCTGAAAATGAGTGGAAATTATGTTTTTTGAGGTTAATAATACTTTGGGATTAAAATTACCCCCAAATTCTATGATTTAAGCTGTTTTTTAGTGTTTTTTGAAAAAAACACCCGAATCCAAAACACACCCGAATCCGACAAAAAAAACCCGGTGAGGTTTTGCCAAAACGCGGTCGAACCCAAAACACGGCCGCGGAACCGAACCCAAAACCAAAACACAAAACCCGAAAAATTTCCGGCGCTCATCACTAGTATTTAGCTGTGTGTTTTGTGGATATATCACTTGGTGATATAGCCCCTCCACAGGGCTATTCCGGTCCAGTAGTATTGCTTCCTTTCTTCTACAACTGGTACTGCGGGAATGAGCCAATACTGAACTTCTGTTTTAACTTGCTTCTAAATGGCTTTTTGTTCTTTCCTTTGATAAGTTGCTGGAAAGTTAAACTTCTGCTGGTGTGTACTGTATTCTCCTTGGATAAGCTTTAGTACATTGTGCTTCAGCAAAGTCACTGGACATGTACTCCAAGGTCAAGAATTGGGCTGGTATTGGTGACTGCATTTCTCTCATCTCCTGTCCCTTTAAGAATTTCTGATATCACCAGTTCTTGTGGTATCTCCCTCTGCTGTCTTCTGCGTGTGCTGGCTCCAGTATTCATTAGGCACAGACGTATTTCTCCAGTGGGCAAGGTGACTGTAATCATACCTTCTGCTGTTTCCTCTGGAGACATTATGTTCACTGGGGAGTACCTAAAGAAGCTTGTACTTCATATTGGCAGAAGAAGCATCATTCATTTGTCTTCTGGAACTTTTTCTGTCTTGTTCCTTATTATTTGCTTTAAACCCCGGAGCTTCTGTTGCTTTAAATCATGGCATTATCTCTGTAATCTTGCCAGGTAGTACTGACCACTTGTCAGATGTCTTTCTTTGTCCTTCTTAAAGCAGACTTCCTTTAGTCTCCAAACTTTCATGCAACCTTCATATTGTTTCTCAACTTTTCATTTTTTTTCCAATCACCTCTCTTTATGATTCATTCATTATTCTTCATACTTTGTTCTTTCTTTACTTGCATATTCTTTCTCACTGCTGCTGGCATGTCATTTTCTTAGTCCAAGTCCACCCAGGCTGGTGTTTAACATAATGATGTTTATGCTGGGAGTTGTTGTTCCTCTTTGTCTTACTTTTCCTGTGAGAGATAGTCTTGTATAGCAGCTTGTATTTCAGGTTACATCTTTGCTTTCTTGCAAGGGTAGGGCTTAACCTCCCAATCCAGTCGTTGCAATGGCTTGATCTGTAAGTAAACGCAGAGGAATCTGGTTGTGCATAAAAACAGCTCTTGAAACCCTTGGGTCTCCTGTGGGTAAAGTCACTTTTATCGAACTGCCAGTGGTGACTGAGTACACTGTTGCCGACACAGGAGTTGCACACTTTCATATTCTATCATCTTGTGTGTCGTATAGTGACTTTATCATAGTAAGTTCTGATGGACTCAGTCTTCTCCTGTTTCAAGTCTGGGGCTGCTGGTGCCCTGAGTGTCTGTGCATGACACCATCTCTTAAGTCTTGTCATGTACATCTTTCCACTTTCAAACGTTGTTCTATTTTCCTGTTCTTCTCTTTTCAATTTCACTGTTAGTGAGCTTGCAGATGATTCAATTCTGGTCATACTAGGGGTACCTGGGTGTGCATGCATGTCTGGGTATAGGGGTGGGGTATAGTGTGGAGGTGCTGTTGCTGGACTAGGTCTCAGTGGTCATTATTTCACTTGGTACCTCTTGCTGCTTTAAAATTGTTCGGCTTGCTCCCGAATCTATAATGCATTGATATTGGTGACCTGTTGGCAGTACAAGGGTCACTTGATCATTTTTTTGTTCAGATGGTGTTTTGGCAGGGAGGTACCTCGGGAAGCCACTTCTTCATGCTGTAGGTTTTTCTTGCTGGTTTTCACACCATTCTTTGTATTTCTTGCAATTCTTTTTAAAATGTCCTTCTCGCTTGCAGAAATAACATTTTCTGTTATCTTGCTTGGTTCCTTCTTTTGAATTTCTTTCGGTGGCCCCTTGTGTTGGGCTTCTGTTTTTCCACTTGCTTTGTTCCTGGACAACGTGAACTGTTACCTTCGGTATGGCATTCTTTTCTTTGGCTTTTCTTATTTTTTTATTTTCTCTTTCTTGTGCTACAGTGATCCAGATGGATGCTTGATCTCTACAATTATGCTTAATTATCCAACTCTTGTTACAGGAGGCAAATTTTTCCCATTTCTCTAAGTCTGGTGTCCCTTCTGACGGAAAACCTGCTCTTTTAAAAATTTTACTTATTCCTTTCAAAGCTTTCCTCCCCTCCCTGTTACTAACAATATCCACGGGTTTGTCGGGCCCTGACATCTTTACAAACCGCGCTCCCATGCCTGGGTGAACGTGCGCGGAACCCCTCCTGATGTGGTATTTTAGTAACTCCTTATGAGGGACTTAAAATCTCCTTTTAAAGCTTTGCTTCCCTCCTTGTTATTAACAATATCCACGGGTTTGAACCCATCCTGATGTGGTATTTTAATAACTCCTTATGAGGGAATTAAAATCTCCTGTTAAAGAATCTCTAAAAGAGCTTCTTCAATCCGTCTGTGGACAAATGACTGGGGTTGTAGTGTTGCCCCTTCCTCCCTGTGTTGGTGGAGAATTTGTTAGTACTGCTCCCCAAGTGAGACCTGCATAATAGATTATTTCTTCTGGATCACTGAGATGCGTCCCTAATATTATTGTTGTTACTCCAAGGGTCTATCCCCCTGCCTATATGGACTCCTGCTTGTATCAGTATCCCTGTTGTAGTTTAATGCTTGTTTCTCTTCAGAAAGTAACAGCTAACACCGGGAATGCTTGGATGTGAGAAATACCTATCAGTGTGTGTAGGAGAATCTAGTTTCATTATTCAGCAGACAACCCGACTCCCCCCCACCTTTTCAAAAGCATATTGACAGAGTACATATAACAGTGCAAGGATACAAAAACAAAGATGACAGTAAATCCTATATCTGTTATCTGCGTGCACGGCAGCTGTTTGAGACTGCACGGCACATGGGTCTTAGACCTGGAATTATGTGGTTCCTAGGCCAATAGGTTATGATGTTAAATCAATCATTCTTAATGTAATGTTCAAACAATTCTCTTTTTAAAATGACACCCTTTTGTACAATAAAATTCATCATCATTTTCCACATAACCAAATGAGACTGCAGTGCTTGTAATTGCCAGCAATCTTGGTGCTACAGACCCTTTGTATTTTCTTAACACAACAACACAGGTACAAGATTTGCATATACCTCTTTGGTTATTTATCAATTCAAACTGGTTATCAGCATTAGAACATATCTTGGCCATGCGCCACCTTTATAAAACGGCTCTATTTTCTTAATAAACATGCATTAGTACTTGTACAATTTAAAAGTTTTCTGCATACTTGATTAATTCCCCCTGTGCACTTGTGACAAATTATCTGAAATTATTTACCCACAATTCAACAATATAACATAATTCAACAATATAACACAATTCAACAATATAACATACATGTATGGTACCTTAAAAAAAAAATTTCTTCTGACTGACGCTGGGCTCTTTAAGATATCCTCTGACCTTCCCGACTGGACTCTCCCCTTGATTTACACAGGAAGCGCTGAGTTCAAGTGAGCAGGTAGAAATCTACACAATAAATCTCACTTACCGTTTTTTTTTTTTTGTTATCAGCGGTTCCTGAAAGATCAGAGGATTTATTGCCAGTGGAGGAGATGCTGGAATATCCCGGACGAGCCCCCAAATGATAGGGTATATTAACCTATTCAGGTCTGATTATGAACTCTCTTCAGTCATCAGTCAGAATGCTGTTCCCCTTTAGCAACCGGTTGGAGGTCAATGAATGATAAGATGACACAAATTTATGCGTAATCGAAGCAAATCATAAGTGACCCGCTCGGGGGCCGTCATGGCTTTATTATTTATAGCTTGAACACAAAGGGTTTATGCTTGCCAATACATTTTAGCCAATCAGAATACACCATGTATGTCTTGAATACATCGATTGTCATACAATGTTAGAAGTGGCAACTAGGACAGCCTTGAAAATGGTTATTATTTCGTTTATCAGTCTTTCGGACATAAACTCAAAAGATTTCTTTCTTTATTCTTCTCAATTAGCCTTGGATATATCTGGTGTTGCTTTGTCCGTCCTGGATACATTTCCAATACATTTAATGTTGCATTTGTCTTGTACAAGTCATGCCTTAAAACAAGATTATTCAGCAAATACAGTATTCTGACCAGCTCTGCACATTTTTCTTAAGGACATATCAACTCATTTTGTGATTAACAGTAAATATCTTAATAAATGCGAAAAACGTGAATCAATATATATATATATACTATACTGCGGAAGCTCCTACACTATCAGGGCTCTCCTGAGCTTCTTAGTGAAAGTTTAGTTTTAGGTTTTTTATTTTCAGTGAGACCTGCTGGCAACAGGCTCACTGCATCGAGGGACTAAGGGGAGAAGAAGCGAACCTGCCTGCTTGCAGCCAGCTTGGGCTTCTTAGGCTACTGGACACCATTAGCTCCAGAGGGACCGAACACAGGCCCAGCCTCGGAGCTCGGTCCCAGAGCCGCGCCGCCGGCCCCCTTACAGAGCAAGAAGCAAGAAGAGGTCCGGAAAAATCGGCGGCAGAAGACATCAGTCTTCAACAAGGTAGCGCACAGCACTGCAGCTGTGCGCCATTGTTACTCAGGCACACTTCACACTTCGGTCACCGAGGGTGCAGGGCGCTAGGGGGGGGCGCCCTGAGCAGCAATGTAAACACCTTGGCTGGCATAAATACACCACATATAACCCCCAGGGCTATATGGATGTATTTTAACCCCTGCCAGAACTCACCAAAAAGCGGGAGAAAAGGCCGCCGAGAAGGGGGCGGAGCCTATCTCCTCAGCACACGGGCGCCATTTTCCATCACAGCTCCGCTGGAAGGACGTCTCCTTGACTCTCCCCTGCAGTCCTGCACTACAAAAAAGGGTAAAAAAGAGAGGGGGGCACTAATTTGGCGCAGTTTTAATACTAACAGCAGCTATAAAGGGAAAAGCACATTTTATAGTGGTATTCCTGTCTATATATAGCGCTCTGGTGTGTGCTGGCATACTCTCCCTCTGTCTCCCCAAAGGGCTAGTGGGGTCCTGTCCTCTATCAGAGCATTCCCTGTGTGTGTGCGGTGTGTCGGTACGATTGTGTCGACATGTTTGAAGAGGAAAATGAGATGGAGGCGGAGCAATTGCCTATTATAGAGTTGTCACCCCCTAGGGAGTCGACACCTGAGTGGATGAGCTTATGGAAGGAATTGCGTGACAGTGTCAGCTCTTTACGACAGACAGTTGACGACATGACACAGCCGGCTACTCAGCTTGTGCCTGTCCAGGGGTCTCAAACGCCATCAGGGGCTTTAAAACGCCCGTTACCTCAAATGGCAGACACAGACACGGATACTGACTCCAGTGTCGATGATGAAGAGACAAACGTGACTTCCACTAGGGCCACACGTTACATGATTGAAGCAATGAAAAATGTATTGCATATCTCTGATAATACAAGTACCACTAAAAAGGGTATTATGTTTGGTGAGAAAAAACTGCCTGTAGTTTTTCCTGTATCCGAGGAATTAAATGAAGTGTGTGATGAGGCGTGGGTTTCCCCCGATAAAAAACTGATAATTCCTAAAAGGTTATTGGCATCGTACCCTTTCCCGCCAGAGGATAGGGCACGTTGGGAAACACCCCCTAGGGTGGATAAAGCGCTCACACGCTTGTCTAAACAGGTAGCACTACCCTCTCCTGATACGGCCGCCCTAAAGGAACCTGCCGATAGAAAGCTGGAGAATATCCTAAAATGTATATACACTCACACGGGTGTTATACTGCGACCAGCAATCGCCTCAGCCTGGATGTGCAGTGCGGGCCTGGCGTGGTCGGATTCCCTGACTGAAAATATTGATACCCTAGATAGGGACAGTATATTCCTGACTATAGAGCATTTGAAGGATGCATTTCTATATATGCGTGATGCACAGAGGGATATTTGCCGACTGGCATCAAGAGTTAGCGCGCTGTCCATTTCTGCAAGAAGAGGTTTATGGACGCGGCAGTGGTCAGGTGATGCGGATTCTAAAAGGCACATGGAAGTATTGCCTTATAAGGGGGAGGAGTTATTTGGGGTAGGTCTATCAGACCTGGTAGCCACGGCAACTGCTGGAAAATCCACATTTTTACCCCAGGTAGCTTCTCAACCTAAGAAGACGCCGTATTATCAGGCGCAGTCCTTTCGGCCCCATAAGGGCAAGCGGGCAAAAGGCGCCTCATTTCTGCCCCGTGGCAGAGGGAGAGGAAAAAGGCTGCAACAAACAGCCAGTTCCCAGGAACAAAAGCCCTCTCCCGCCTCCGCAAAGTCCTCAGCATGACGCTGGGGCTTTACAAGCGGACTCAGGCACGGTGGGGGCCCGTCTCAAGAAGTTCAGTGCGCAGTGGGCCCACTCGCAAGTGGACCCCTGGATCCTTCAGGTGGTATCTCAGGGGTACAAATTGGAATTCGAGACGTCTCCCCCTCGCCGTTTTCTAAAGTCTGCTTTACCGACGTCTCCCTCAGACAGGGAGGCAGTATTGGAAGCCATTCACAAGCTATATTCCCAGCAGGTGATAATCAAGGTACCCCTCCTACAACAGAGAAAGGGGTACTATTCCACACTATTTGTGGTACCGAAGCCGGACGGCTCGGTGAGACCAATTTTAAACCTAAAATCCTTGAACACTTACATACAAAGGTTCAAATTCAAGATGGAGTCACTCAGAGCAGTGATTGCAAACCTGGAAGAAGGGGACTATATGGTGTCTCTGGACATCAAAGATGCTTACCTACATGTCCCAATTTACCCTTCTCACCAAGGGTACCTCAGGTTTGTGGTACAGAACTGTCACTATCAGTTTCAGACGCTGCCGTTTGGATTGTCCACGGCACCCCGGGTCTTTACCAAGGTAATGGCCGAAATGATGATACTCCTTCGAAGGAAGGGAGTTTTAGTTATCCCTTACTTGGACGATCTCCTGATAAGGGCAAGATCCAGGGAACAGTTGGAAGTCGGAGTAGCACTATCTCAGATAGTGCTGCGCCAGCACGGTTGGATTCTCAATATTCCAAAATCGCAGCTGATCCCGACGACATGACTTCTATTCCTAGGGATGATCCTGGACACAGTCCAGAAAAAGGTGTTTCTCCCAGAGGAGAAAGCCAGGGAGTTATCCGAACTAGTCAGAAATCTCCTAAAACCAGGCCAAGTCTCAGTGCATCAATGCACATGGGTCCTGGGAAAGATGGTGGCTTCTTACGAAGCAATCCCATTCGGCAGATTCCACGCAAGAACCTTCCAGTGGGATCTGCTACACAAATGGTCCGGGTCGCATCTTCAGATGCATCAGCGGATAATCTTGTCACCAAGGACAAGGGTGTCTCTCCTGTGGTGGTTGCAGAGTGCTCATCTTCTAGAGGGCCGCAGATTCGGCATTCAGGACTGGGTCCTGGTGACCACGGATGCCAGCCTGAGAGGCTGGGGAGCAGTCACACAGGGAAGAAATTTCCAGGGCTTGTGGTCAAGCCTGGAGACATCACTTCACATAAATATCCTGGAGCTAAGGGCCATCTACAATGCTCTAAGCCTAGCAAGACCTCTGCTTCAAGGTCAGCCGGTGCTGATCCAGTCAGACAACATCACGGCAGTCGCCCACGTAAACAGACAGGGCGGCACAAGAAGCAGGAGGGCAATGGCAGAAGTTGCAAGGATTCTTCGCTGGGCGGAAAATCATGTGATAGCACTGTCAGCAGTGTTCATTCCGGGAGTGGACAACTGGGAAGCAGACTTCCTCAGCAGACACGACCTCCACCCGGGAGAGTGGGGACTTCACCCAGAAGTCTTCCACATGATTGTGAACCGTTGGGAAAAACCAAAGGTGGACATGATGGCGTCCCGCCTCAACAAAAAACTATACAGGTATTGCGCCAGGTCAAGGGACCCTCAGGCAATAGCTGTGGACGCTCTGGTAACACCGTGGGTGTACCAGTCAGTGTATGTGTTCCCTCCTCTGCCTCTCATACCCAAGGTACTGAGAATCATAAGAAGGAGAGGAGTAAGGACTATACTCGTGGCTCCGGATTGGCCAAGAAGGACTTGGTACCTGGAACTTCAAGAGATGCTCACAGAGGACCCGTGGCCTCTACCTCTAAGAAGGGACCTGCTCCAGCAGGGACCCTGTCTGTTCCAAGACTTACCGCGGCTGCGTTTGACGGCATGGCGGTTGAACGCCGGATCCTGAAGGAAAAAGGCATTCCGGATGAAGTCATCCCTACCCTGATCAAAGCCAGGAAGGATGTAACCGTACAGCATTATCACCGTATTTGGCGTAAATATGTTGCGTGGTGCGAGGCCAGGAAGGCCCCTACAGAGGAATTTCAACTGGGTCGTTTCCTGCATTTCCTGCAAACAGGACTGTCTATGGGCCTAAAATTAGGGTCCATTAAGGTTAAAATTTCGTCCCTGTCGATTTTCTTCCAGAAAGAACTGGCTTCAGTTCCTGAAGTTCAGACGTTTGTCAAGGGGGTACTGCATATACAGCCTCCTTTTGTGCCTCCAGTGGCACCTTGGGATCTCAATGTAGTTTTGGGGTTCCTAAAATCACATTGGTTTGAACCACTCACCACTGTGGACTTAAAATATCTCACATGGAAAGTGGTAATGCTGTTGGCCCTGGCTTCAGCCAGGCGTGTCTCAGAATTGGCGGCTTTATCCTATAAAAGCCCTCACCTAATTTTTCATACGGACAGGGCAGAATTGAGGACTCGTCCTCAATTTCTCCCTAAGGTGGTTTCAGCGTTTCACTTGAACCAGCCTATTGTGGTACCTGCGGCTACTAGGGACTTGGAGGACTCCAAGTTGCTGGACGTAGTCAGGGCCCTGAAAATATATGTTTCCGGGATGGCTGGAGTCAGAAAATCTGACTCGCTGTTTATCCTGTATGCACCCAACAAGCTGGGTGCTCCTGCTTCTAAGCAGACTATTGCTCGTTGGATTTGTAGTACAATTCAGCTTGCACATTCTGTGGCAGGCCTGCCACAGCCAAAATCTGTAAAAGCCCATTCCACAAGGAAGGTGGGCTCATCTTGGGCGGCTGCCCGAGGGGTCTCGGCTTTACAACTTTGCCGAGCAGCTACTTGGTCAGGGGCAAACACGTTTGCTAAATTCTACAAATTTGATACCCTGGCTGAGGAGGACCTGGAGTTCTCTCATTCGGTGCTGCAGAGTTATCCGCACTCTCCCGCCCGTTTGGGAGCTTTGGTATAATCCCCATGGTCCTTACGGAGTACCCAGCATCCACTAGGACGTCAGAGAAAATAAGAATTTACTTACCGATAATTCTATTTCTCGTAGTCCGTAGTGGATGCTGGGCGCCCATCCCAAGTGCGGATTGTCTGCAATACTTGTACATAGTTATTGTTACAAAAATCGGGTTATTATTGTTGTGAGCCATCTTTTCAGAGGCTCCTCTGTTATCATGCTGTTAACTGGGTTCAGATCACAGGTTGTACGGTGTGATTGGTGTGGCTGGTATGAGTCTTACCCGGGATTCAAAATCCTTCCTTATTGTGTACGCTCGTCCGGGCACAGTATCCTAACTGAGGCTTGGAGGAGGGTCATAGGGGGAGGAGCCAGTGCACACCAGGTAGTCCTAAAGCTTTACTTTTGTGCCCAGTCTCCTGCGGAGCCGCTAATCCCCATGGTCCTTACGGAGTTCCCAGCATCCACTACGGACTACGAGAAATAGAATTATCGGTAAGTAAATTCTTATTTTTTCTTTGCATCATGTGCTGTTTGGGGACTATTTTTTTGACGTGCCATCCTGTCTGACACTGCAGTGCCATTCCTAGATGGGCCAGGTGTTTGTGTCGGCCACTTGGGTCGCTTAGCTTAGTCACACAGTGACCTTGGTGCGCCTCATTTTTTCTTTGCATCATGTGCTGTTTGGGGACTATTTTTTTGAAGTGCCATCCTGTCTGACACTGCAGTGCCACTCCTAGATGGGCCAGGTGTTTGTGTCGGCCACTTGGGTCGCTTAGCTTAGTCACACAGTGACCTTGGTGTGCCTCTTTTTTTCTTTGCATCATGTGCTGTTTGGGGACAATTTTTTTGAAGTGCCATCCTGCCTGACACTGCAGTGCCACTCCTAGATGGGCCAGGTGTTTGTGTCGGCCACTTGTGTCGCTTAGCTTAGCCATCCAGCGACCTCGGTGCAAATTTTAGGACTAAAAATAATATTGTGAGGTGTGAGGTGTTCAGAATAGACTGGAAATGAGTGGAAATTATGGTTATTGAGGTTAATAATACTATGGGATCAAAATTACCCCCAAATTCTATGATTTAAGCTGTTTTTGAGGGGTTTTTGAAAAAAAACACCCGAATCCAAAACACAACCGAATCCACCAAAAAAATTTCAGGGAGGTTTTGCCAATACGCGTCCGAATCCAAAACACGCTGTGGAACCGAATCCAAAACCAAAACACAAAACCCGAAAAATTTCCGGTGCACATCACTAGACTTATTAGTAGTGATGAGCGGGTTCGGATCCTCGGGATCCGAACCCGCCCGAACTTCACCTTTTTTCTCACGGGTCCGAGCGCCTCGGATCCTCCCGCCTTGCTCGGTTAACCCGAGCGCGCCCGAACGTCATCATCCCGCTGTCGGATTCTCGCGAGATTTGGATTCTATATAAGGAGCCGCGCGTCGCCGCCATTTTCACACGTGCATTGAGATTGATAGGGAGAGGACGTGGCTGGCGTCCTCTCCGTTATAGTAGAAAAAGACTGAGTATAAAGACTGAGTGACTTACTTATAATTGTGGGGAGGATTGGGGACGGGGAGCAGCTGTTAGGGAGTACAGTGCAGGGTTTTGATTATACCACCAGTGAGTTTAATCCTTTGTTTGTTTCTCTGCCTGAAAAAAACGCTCCACCATATCTGTGCTCACTCAGTGTGCTGCACTGCTGCATGATATATCTGTGCTGAGTGCACTGCTCACACTGCCTAATTGTGGGGACTGGGGAGCAGTTATAGCAGGAGTACAGTGCACAGTTTTGCTGACAGTGACCACCAGTCCAGTATACATTTGTCTGCCTGAAAAACACTCCTGTCTGTGGTGGCTTTTTTTTTTCTTCATACTAGTTTAGCATAGAGATGTGCACTTGAAATTTTTCGGGTTTTGTGTTTTGGTTTTGGGTTCGGTTCCGCGGCCGTGTTTTGGGTTCGACAGCGTTTTGGCAAAACCTCACCGAATTTTTTTTGTCGGATTCGGGTGTGTTTTGGATTCGGGTGTTTTTTGTAAAAAACACTAAAAAACAGCTTAAATCATAGAATTTGGGGGTCATTTTGATCCCAAATTATTATTAACCTCAAAAACCATAATTTCCACTCATTTTCAGTCTATTCTGAATACCTCACACCTCACAATATTATTTTTAGTCCTAAAATTTGCACCTAGGTCGCTGGATGACTAAGCTAAGCGACCCTAGTGGCCGACACAAACACCGTGCCCATCTAGGAGTGGCACTGCAGTGTCACGCAGGATGGCCCTTCCAAAAAACACTCCCCAAACAGCACATGATGCAAAGAAAAAAAGAGGCGCAATGAGGTAGCTGTGTGAGTAAGATAAGCGACCCTAGTGGCCGACACAAACACCGGGCCCATCTAGGAGTGGCACTGCAGTGTCACGCAGGATGGCCCTTCCAAAAAACCCTCCCCAAACAGCACATGACGCAAAGAAAAAAAGAGGCGCAATGAGGTAGCTGTGTGAGTAAGATAAGCGACCCTAGTGGCCGACACAAACACCGGGCCCATCTAGGAGTGGCACTGTAGTGTCACGCAGGATGGCCCTTCCAAAAAACCCTCCCCAAACAGCACATGACGCAAAGAAAAAAAGAGGCGCAATGAGGTAGCTGTGTGAGTAAGATAAGCGACCCTAGTGGCCGACACAAACACCGTGCCCATCTAGGAGTGGCACTGCAGTGTCACGCAGGATGGCCCTTCCAAAAAACCCTCCCCAAACAGCACATGACGCAAAGAAAAAAAGAGGCGCAATGAGGTAGCTGTGTGAGTAAGATAAGCGACCCTAGTGGCCGACACAAACACCGGGCCCATCTAGGAGTGGCACTGCAGTGTCACGCAGGATGGCCCTTCCAAAAAACCCTCCCCAAACAGCACATGACGCAAAGAAAAAAAGAGGCGCAATGAGGTAGCTGTGTGAGTAAGATAAGCGACCCTAGTGGCCGACACAAACACCGGGCCCATCTAGGAGTGGCACTGCAGTGTCACGCAGGATGGCCCTTCCAAAAAACCCTCCCCAAACAGCACATGACGCAAAGAAAAAAAGAGGCGCAATGAGGTAGCTGTGTGAGTAAGATAAGCGACCCGAGTGGCCGACACAAACACCGTGCCCATCTAGGAGTGGCACTGCAGTGTCACGCAGGATGGCCCTTCCAAAAAACCCTCCCCAAACAGCACATGACGCAAAGAAAAAAAGAGGCGCAATGAGGTAGCTGTGTGAGTAAGATAAGCGACCCTAGTGGCCGACACAAACACCGTGCCCATCTAGGAGTGGCACTGCAGTGTCACGCAGGATGGCCCTTCCAAAAAACCCTCCCCAAACAGCACATGACGCAAAGAAAAAAAGAGGCGCAATGAGGTAGCTGTGTGAGTAAGATAAGCGACCCTAGTGGCCGACACAAACACCGGGCCCATCTAGGAGTGGCACTGCAGTGTCACGCAGGATGGCCCTTCCAAAAAACCCTCCCCAAACAGCACATGACGCAAAGAAAAAAAGAGGCGCAATGAGGTAGCTGTGTGAGTAAGATAAGCGACCCTAGTGGCCGACACAAACACCGGGCCCATCTAGGAGTGGCACTGCAGTGTCACGCAGGATGGCCCTTCCAAAAAACCCTCCCCAAACAGCACATGACGCAAAGAAAAAAAGAGGCGCAATGAGGTAGCTGTGTGAGTAAGATAAGCGACCCTAGTGGCCGACACAAACACCGTGCCCATCTAGGAGTGGCACTGCAGTGTCACGCAGGATGGCCCTTCCAAAAAACCCTCCCCAAACAGCACATGACGCAAAGAAAAAAAGAGGCGCAATGAGGTAGCTGTGTGAGTAAGATAAGCGACCCTAGTGGCCGACACAAACACCGGGCCCATCTAGGAGTGGCACTGCAGTGTCACGCAGGATGGCCCTTCCAAAAAACCCTCCCCAAACAGCACATGACGCAAAGAAAAAAAGAGGCGCAATGAGGTAGCTGTGTGAGTAAGATAAGCGACCCTAGTGGCCGACACAAACACCGTGCCCATCTAGGAGTGGCACTGCAGTGTCACGCAGGATGGCCCTTCCAAAAAACCCTCCCCAAACAGCACATGACGCAAAGAAAAAAAGAGGCGCAATGAGGTAGCTGTGTGAGTAAGATAAGCGACCCTAGTGGCCGACACAAACACCGTGCCCATCTAGGAGTGGCACTGCAGTGTCACGCAGGATGGCCCTTCCAAAAAACCCTCCCCAAACAGCACATGACGCAAAGAAAAAAAGAGGCGCAATGAGGTAGCTGTGTGAGTAAGATAAGCGACCCTAGTGGCCGACACAAACACCGGGCCCATCTAGGAGTGGCACTGCAGTGTCACGCAGGATGGCCCTTCCAAAAAACATTCCACAAACAGCACATGACGCAAAGAAAAATTAAAGAAAAAAGAGGTGCAAGATGGAATTGTCCTTGGGCCCTCCCACCCACCCTTATGTTGTATAAACAGGACATGCACACTTTAACCAACCCATCATTTCAGTGACAGGGTCTGCCACACGACTGTGACTGAAATGACGGGTTGGTTTGGACCCCCACCAAAAAAGAAGCAATTAATCTCTCCTTGCACAAACTGGCTCTACAGAGGCAAGATGTCCACCTCATCATCATCCTCCGATATATCACCGTGTACATCCCCCTCCTCACAGATTATCAATTCGTCCCCACTGGAATCCACCATCTCAGCTCCCTGTGTACTTTGTGGAGGCAATTGCTGCTGGTCAATGTCTCCACGGAGGAATTGATTATAATTCATTTTAATGAACATCATCTTCTCCACATTTTCTGGATGTAACCTCGTACGCCGATTGCTGACAAGGTGAGCGGCGGCACTAAACACTCTTTCGGAGTACACACTTGTGGGAGGGCAACTTAGGTAGAATAAAGCCAGTTTGTGCAAGGGCCTCCAAATTGCCTCTTTTTCCTGCCAGTATAAGTACGGACTGTGTGACGTGCCTACTTGGATGCGGTCACTCATATAATCCTCCACCATTCTTGCCCTGCATCACCGCCAGCGGGTGGGCTCGGAATTCTGAGCCTTTTCCTCGCACCCCCAGTTGCGGGAGAATGTGAAGGAGGAGATGTTGACAGGTCGCGTTCCGCTTGACTTGACAATTTTCTCACCAGCAGGTCTTTCAACCCCAGCAGACTTGTGTCTGCCGGAAAGAGAGATCCAAGGTAGGCTTTAAATCTAGGATCGAGCACGGTGGCCAAAATGTAGTGCTCTGATTTCAACAGATTGACCACCCGTGAATCCTTGTTAAGCGAATTAAGGGCTCCATCCACAAGTCCCACATGCCTAGCGGAATCGCTCCGTGTTAGCTCCTCCTTCAATGTCTCCAGCTTCTTCTGCAAAAGCCTGATGAGGGGAATGACCTGACTCAGGCTGGCAGTGTCTGAACTGACTTCACGTGTGGCAAGTTCAAAGGGCATCAGAACCTTGCACAACGTTGAAATCATTCTCCACTGCGCTTGAGACAGGTGCATTCCACCTCCTATATCGTGCTCAATTGTATAGGCTTGAATGGCCTTTTGCTGCTCCTCCAACCTCTGAAGCATATAGAGGGTTGAATTCCACCTCGTTACCACTTCTTGCTTCAGATGATGGCAGGGCAGGTTCAGTAGTTTTTGGTGGTGCTCCAGTCTTCTGTACGTGGTGCCTGTACGCCGAAAGTGTCCCGCAATTCTTCTGGCCACCGACAGCATCTCTTGCACGCCCCTGTCGTTTTTTAAAAAATTCTGCACCACCAAATTCAAGGTATGTGCAAAACATGGGACGTGCTGGAATTTGCCCATATTTAATGCACACACAATATTGCTGGCGTTGTCCGATGCCACAAATCCACAGGAGAGTCCAATTGGGGTAAGCCATTCCGCGATGATCTTCCTCAGTTGCCGTAAGAGGTTTTCAGCTGTGTGCGTATTCTGGAAAGCGCTGATACAAAGCGTAGCCTGCCTAGGAAAGAGTTGGCGTTTGCGAGATGCTGCTACTGGTGCCGCCGCTGCTGTTCTTGCGGTGGGAGTCCATACATCTACCCAGTGGGCTGTCACAGTCATATAGTCCTGACCCTGCCCTGCTCCACTTGTCCACATGTCCGTGGTTAAGTGGACATTGGGTACAGCTGCATTTTTTAGGACACTGGTGAGTCTTTTTCTGAGGTCTGTGTACATTTTCGGTATCGCCTGCCTAGAGAAGTGGAACCTAGATGGTATTTGGTAACGGGGGCACACTACCTCAAGAAATTGTGTAGTTCCCTGTGAACTAACGGCGGATACCGGACGCACGTCTAACACCAACATAGTTGTCAAGGCCTCAGTTATCCGCTTTGCAGCAGGATGACTGCTGTGATATTTCATCTTCCTCGCAAAGGACTGTTGGACAGTCAATTGCTTACTGGAAGTAGTACAAGTGGTCCTCCGACTTCCCCTCTGGGATGACCATCGACTCCCAGCAGCAACAACAGCAGCGCCAGCAGCAGTAGGCGTTACACGCAAGGATGCATCGGAGGAATCCCAGGCAGGAGAGGAATCGTCAGAATTGCCAGTGACATGGCCTGCAGGACTATTGGCATTCCTGGGGAAGGAGGAAATTGACACTGAGGGAGTTGGTGGGGTGGTTTGCGTGAGCTTGGTTACAAGAGGAAGGGATTTACTGGTCAGTGGACTGCTTCCGCTGTCACCCAAAGTTTTTGAACTTGTCACTGACTTATTATGAATGCGCTGCAGGTGACGTATAAGGGAGGATGTTCCGAGGTGGTTAACGTCCTTACCCCTACTTATTACAGCTTGACAAAGGCAACACACGGCTTGACACCTGTTGTCCGCTTTTCTGTTGAAATACCTCCACACTGAAGAGCTGATTTTTTTGGTATTTTCACCAGGCATGTCAACGGCCATATTCCTCCCACGGACAACAGGTGTCTCCCCGGGTGCCTGACTTAAACAAACCACCTCACCATCAGAATCCTCCTGGTCAATTTCCTCCCCAGCGCCAGCAACACCCATATCCTCCTCATCCTGGTGTACTTCAACACTGACATCTTCAATCTGACTATCAGGAACTGGACTGCGGGTGCTCCTTCCAGCACTTGCAGGGGGCGTGCAAATGGTGGAAGGCGCATGCTCTTCACGTCCAGTGTTGGGAAGGTCAGGCATCGCAAACCGACACAATTGGACTCTCCTTGTGGATTTGGGATTTCGAAGAACGGACAGTTCTTTGCGGTGCTTTTGCCAGCTTGAGTCTTTTCAGTTTTCTAGCGAGAGGCTGAGTGCTTCCATCCTCATGTGAAGCTGAACCACTAGCCATGAACATAGACCAGGGCCTCAGCCGTTCCTTGCCACTCCGTGTGGTAAATGGCATATTGGCAAGTTTACGCTTCTCCTCCGACAATTTTATTTTAGGTTTTGGAGTCCTTTTTTTACTGATATTTGGTGTTTTGGATTTGACATGCTCTGTACTATGACATTGGGCATCGGCCTTGGCAGACGACGTTGCTGGCATTTCATCGTCTCGGCCATGACTAGTGGCAGCAGCTTCAGCACGAGGTGGAAGTGGATCTTGATCTTTCCCTAATTTTGGAACCTCAACATTTTTGTTCTCCATATTTTAATAGGCACAACTAAAAGGCACCTCAGGTAAACAATGGAGATGGATGGATACTAGTATACTTATGGATGGACTGCCGAGTGCCGACACAGAGGTAGCTACAGCCGTGGACTACCGTACTGTGTCTGCTGCTAATATAGACTGGATGATAATGAGATGAAATCAATATATATATATGTATGTATATATAATATCACTAGTACTGCAGCCGGACAGGTAGATAATATATTTATTAGGTAATGATGACTGATGACGGACCTGCTGGACACTGTCAGCTCAGCAGCACCGCAGACTGCTACAGTAAGCTACTATACTATAGTAGTATGTACAAAGAAGAAAGAAAAAAAAAAACCACGGGTAGGTGGTATACAATTATGGATGGACTGCCGAGTGCCGACACAGAGGTAGCTACAGCCGTGGACTACCGTACTGTGTCTGCTGCTAATATAGACTGGATGATAATGAGATGAAATCAATATATATATATGTATGTATATATAATATCACTAGTACTGCAGCCGGACAGGTAGATAATATATTTATTAGGTAATGATGACTGATGACGGACCTGCTGGACACTGTCAGCTCAGCAGCACCGCAGACTGCTACAGTAAGCTACTATACTATAGTAGTATGTACAAAGAAGAAAGAAAAAAAAACCACGGGTAGGTGGTATACAATTATGGATGGACTGCCGAGTGCCGACACAGAGGTAGCTTCAGCCGTGGACTAACGTACTGTGTCTGCTGCTAATATAGACTGGATGATTGATAATGAGATGAAATCAATATATATATGTATGTATATATAATATCACTAGTACTGCAGCCGGACAGGTAGATAATATATTTATTAGGTAATGATGACTGATGACGGACCTGCTGGACACTGTCAGCTCAGCAGCACCGCAGACTGCTACAGTAAGTTACTATACTATAGTAGTATGTACAAAGAAGAAAGAAAAAAAAAACCACGGGTAGGTGGTATACAATTATGGATGGACTGCCGAGTGCCGACACAGAGGTAGCTACAGCCGTGGACTAACGTACTGTGTCTGCTGCTAATATAGACTGGATGATTGATAATGAGATGAAATCAATATATATATGTATGTATATATAATATCACTAGTACTGCAGCCGGACAGGTAGATAATATATTTATTAGGTAATGATGACTGATGACGGACCTGCTGGACACTGTCAGCTCAGCAGCACCGCACACTGCTACAGTAAGCTACTATACTATAGTAGTATGTACAAAGAAGAAAGAAAAGAAAAAAACCACGGGTAGGTGGTATACAATTATGGATGGACTGCCGAGTGCCGACACAGAGGTAGCTACAGCCGTGGACTACCGTACTGTGTCTGCTGCTAATATAGACTGGATGATAATGAGATGAAATCAATATATATATATGTATGTATATATAATATCACTAGTACTGCAGCCGGACAGGTAGATAATATATTTATTAGGTAATGATGACTGATGACGGACCTGCTGGACACTGTCAGCTCAGCAGCACCGCAGACTGCTACAGTAAGCTACTATACTATAGTAGTATGTACAAAGAAGAAAGAAAAAAAAAAACCACGGGTAGGTGGTATACAATTATGGATGGACTGCCGAGTGCCGACACAGAGGTAGCTACAGCCGTGGACTAACGTACTGTGTCTGCTGCTAATATAGACTGGATGATTGATAATGAGATGAAATCAATATATATATGTATGTATATATAATATCACTAGTACTGCAGCCGGACAGGTAGATAATATATTTATTAGGTAATGATGACTGATGACGGACCTGCTGGACACTGTCAGCTCAGCAGCACCGCAGACTGCTACAGTAAGCTACTATACTATAGTAGTATGTACAAAGAAGAAAGAAAAAAAAAACCACGGGTAGGTGGTATACAATTATGGATGGACTGCCGAGTGCCGACACAGAGGTAGCTACAGCCGTGGAATACCGTACTGTGTCTGCTGCTAATATAGACTGGATGATAATGAGATGAAATCAATATATATATATGTATGTATATATAATATCACTAGTACTGCAGCCGGACAGGTAGATAATATATTTATTAGGTAATGATGACTGATGACGGACCTGCTGGACACTGTCAGCTCAGCAGCACCGCAGACTGCTACAGTAAGCTACTATACTATAGTAGTATGTACAAAGAAGAAAGAAAAGAAAAAAACCACGGGTAGGTGGTATACAATTATGGATGGACTGCCGAGTGCCGACACAGAGGTAGCTACAGCCGTGGACTAACGTACTGTGTCTGCTGCTAATATAGACTGGATGATTGATAATGAGATGAAATCAATATATATATGTATGTATATATAATATCACTAGTACTGCAGCCGGACAGGTAGATAATATATTTATTAGGTAATGATGACTGATGACGGACCTGCTGGACACTGTCAGCTCAGCAGCACCGCAGACTGCTACAGTAAGCTACTATACTATAGTAGTATGTACAAAGAAGAAAGAAAGAAAAAAACCACGGGTAGGTGGTATACAATTATGGATGGACTGCCGAGTGCCGACACAGAGGTAGCTACAGCCGTGGACTAACGTACTGTGTCTGCTGCTAATATAGACTGGATGATTGATAATGAGATGAAATCAATATATATATGTATGTATATATAATATCACTAGTACTGCAGCCGGACAGGTAGATAATATATTTATTAGGTAATGATGACTGATGACGGACCTGCTGGACACTGTCAGCTCAGCAGCACCGCAGACTGCTACAGTAAGCTACTATACTATAGTAGTATGTACAAAGAAGAAAGAAAAAAAAAACCACGGGTAGGTGGTATACAATTATGGATGGACTGCCGAGTGCCGACACAGAGGTAGCTACAGCCGTGGACTAACGTACTGTGTCTGCTGCTAATATAGAGTCTAGACTGGATGATAAATTATTGATAATGAGATGAAATCAATATAATATCACTAGTACTGCAGCCGGACAGGTACTATATATATTTATTATGTAATGACTGATGACGGACCTGCTGGACACTGTCAGGTCAGCACAGCACCGCAGACTGCTACAGTAAGCTACTATAGTAGTATGTATAAAGAAGAATGAAAAAAAAAAAACCACGGGTAGGTGGTATACAATATTATGTATATATATATTATATACAATTATATATATATATATATATATATATATATATATATATTAAACTGGTGGTGATTGATTATTAAACTGGTGGTCACTTCAGGTCACGTTGCAACTTGCAACTAGTACTCCGAGGCCTAAGCAGACAATCACAAAATATATTATTATACTGGTGGTCAGTGTGGTCACAACAATGGCAGTGTGGCACTGACTCTGGCAGCAAAAGTGTGCACTGTACGTTATATGTACTCCTGAGTCCTGCTCTCAGACTCTAACTGCTCCCCACTGTCAGTGTCTCCCCCACAAGTCAGATAATACACTTACAGTCACACTATCTAATCTATAAATATCACTTCAGCAAGTAGTATAGTAGTATACAGTATAGTAGTACTCCTCCTAATAATGCTCCCCAAAATACTGTGTCTCTCTCTTCTCTAAACGGAGAGGACGCCAGCCACGTCCTCTCCCTATGACTCTCAATGCACGTGTGAAAATGGCGGCGACGCGCGGCTCCTTATATAGAATCCGAGTCTCGCGAGAATCCGACAGCGTGATGATGACGTTCGGGCGCGCTCGGGTTAGCCGAGCAAGGCGGGAAGATCCGAGCCTGCTCGGACCCGTGTAAAAAAACCTGAAGTTCGGGCGGGTTCGGATTCAGAGGAACCGAACCCGCTCATCTCTAGTTTAGCAGTCTGCTGACAGTGTCCACCAGGTCCGTTATTATTTATTATACAGTATATTATATTTATTTTATATATATCTAGCAGTACGGTAGGCCACGGCTGTACCTACCTCTGTGTCGTCAGTGCACTCGTCGTCCATAAGTAATATAATACTATACTATCCATCCATCTACATTGTATACCTGTGGTGGCTTTTTTTTCTTCATACTAGTTTAGCAGTCTGCTGACAGTGTCCACCAGGTCCGTTATACAGTATATATATAAGCAGTATGGTAGGCCACGGCTGTACCTACCTCTGTGTCGTCAGTGCACTCGTCGTCCATAAGTAATATAATACTATACTATAGTATATCCATCCATCTACATTGTATACCTGTGGTGGCTTTTTTTTTCTTCATACTAGTTTAGCAGTCTGCTGACAGTGTCCACCAGGTCCGTTATACAGTTATATATAAGCAGTACGGTAGGCCATGGCTGTACCTACCTCTGTGTCGTCAGTGCACTCGTCGTCCATAAGTAATATAATACTATACTATCCATCCATCTACATTGTATACCTGTGGTGGCTTTTTTTTTCTTCATACTAGTTTAGCAGTCTGCTGACAGTGTCCACCAGGTCCGTTATTATTTTTATACAGTATATTATATATATAAGGTATACGGTAGGCCACGGCTGTACCTACCTCTGTGTCGTCAGTGCACTCGTCGTCCATAAGTAATATAATACTATACTATCCATCCATCTACATTGTATACCTGTGGTGGCTTTTTTTTTCTTCATACTAGTTTAGCAGTCTGCTGACAGTGTCCACCAGGTCCGTTATTATTTTTATACAGTATATTATATATATAAGCAGTACGGTAGGCCACGGCTGTACCTACCTCTGTGTCGTCAGTGCACTCGTCGTCCATAAGTAATATAATACTATACTATCCATCCATCTACATTGTATACCTGTGGTGGCTTTTTTTTTCTTCATACTAGTTTAGCAGTCTGCTGACAGTGTCCACCAGGTCCGTTATTATTTTTATACAGTATATTATATATATAAGCAGTACGGTAGGCCACGGCTGTACCTACCTCTGTGTCGTCAGTGCACTCGTCGTCCATAAGTAATATAATACTATACTATCCATCCATCTACATTGTATACCTGTGGTGGCTTTTTTTTCCTTCATACTAGTTTAGCAGTCTGCTGACAGTGTCCACCAGGTCCGTTATTATTTTTATACAGTATATTATATATATAAGCAGTACGGTAGGCCACGGCTGTACCTACCTCTGTGTCGTCAGTGCACTCGTCGTCCATAAGTAATATAATACTATACTATCCATCCATCTACATTGTATACCTGTGATGGCTTTTTTTTCTTCATACTAGTTTAGCAGTCTGCTGACAGTGTCCACCAGGTCCGTTATTATTTTTATACAGTATATTATATATATAAGCAGTACGGTAGGCCACGGCTGTACCTACCTCTGTGTCGTCAGTGCACTCGTCGTCCATAAGTAATATAGGCCCTCATTCCGAGTTGTTCGCTAAGAGTCATCGCATCGCAAATTTACGAAATGTAAGTATCTGCGCATGCGCAAATGCGTGATTACGCATGCGCGAGTACATACGTACGACAACTGTGCAAAATTACTTAGAAAAAAAAAGCCGTAACTGGCAACCGAAAACGAGGAGTGGCGTGGGCGTTGCGGAGGCGCGACTTCGCAATGCTCCGACATGGGCGTGAAAGTGGGCGTACAGTGTGGGAGTATGCAACTCGCAATGGGCGTGTTTTTAGCAAATAAACATTGTCGCTGTTAAAACTAACATAGGAAACCGTAGCAACATTCACGCAGCAGCAGAGTAGGTCTGCAGTTACTCTACATTTGCGAAGTACTGGTACAAGTGTGTATGCAGTAATTAGCAGTTAATTGGATATCACATTCATCTGATGTCCAATTACTTGTTAATTAATGAGCAGATGAAAGTTACCAACCAGCAATTGTCTGAACACACATTACATGTTTAGTCTACTCACATAGAAATCTCACACACTGCCAAATAAGGGTTTTTGTTTTTTTGGAAATTGTTGTGTAAGCCTTTTTAAAACTTGTTTTAATGTGTGTAAGACTCCCAAATACAAGCAAATGAAAATTTTTGTGAAAGTGTTTGAAATCTGCATAATTGTTTAAAAATAAACCAACACCAACATAATGCAGCATACACTTTAATTTAGCCTTAAAAGTCACAATAATATTTGATTATAATATCTGACAATGTTTGAAATGATGTCCTGTTGACCCTAGATATTTATAAAAAGCGTCGTGTCTGTTTACTTAATATGGACATTAAAGTGTGGTGCAAAGCATACCTTTTTTTTTTTTTTTTTTTCAATTTTTAAGGAGAATTAGCAGATTGGTCTACAAGTGTCTATATGCTGACCTAATCTTTCTGGAACTGCATTACCTGGAAGAAACTGCTCAAATTTTTGAAATATATTTTTTATTACTATATAATTTTTGGACAACATTTAAACATGGCTCCACATGAGTCGCACAGGCAGAGATGGACCAAGCAGCAAGCAGATGGCACTGACAATCATTAGATAGCAGAACTCAGTACTCTGCAAAAGTCTGCTTCTGGCAAAAGTATATATTTAAAGCATAAATAAAACATGACACACCCTGCCACACACACATTTTCAACCAAATGAGAAAGAATTAGGATCCACCACACAAACACAACAATACATAGCACACTAGTAAGAGGAAGATGGCTCTGGTGTTTATACACATAAACTCACAGGCTACAATACATCCAAACAGAAAAAAAACATTTCACTAAGAGGGAGTTATCCATTCTGGTCACACAAGCCAACTCCAAAAATACAGAGAGGCAACATCAAAAACATGGGTGCTGCCCATCTGGAGAGACATCATTTTCTTCTTTTTCTCCCCGCCTGAGGCTGTTCTTCTTTGGAAGGTCTGCGGAGCGACCTTCGTTGGGCCTGCCCAGTGGGCTGTTCTTCCTGGGCAGGGGCAGGGGAGGGAGCCGATGTGGGTGGCTCTCTGCCACTGTGGGCAAGGGAGACAGCGATGGCCTGGAGCCCTTGCAAGATGTTATTTGCAAGGGTTTGGAATGAGGAGGCAAGTTGTTCTTGGCCCTGCCTGATCTCTGCCAGACCTTGGCAGAGTTGAGCAACACCTTGCTCAACACAGGTTCGGTGCTCAGTGAGCCGGACAGCTATCTGGCTTACCTCCCGGATGACCCCGTCTTGAAACCGATTTAGGCTCTCACCATACCTAGCGATTTCAAGCAGGATCTCCGGGATAGCAGAGGGTTGGGTGGGGGGGCCAGTAGGAACCTGCAGAGGTGGGATTTGTGGGCCCACACTGCCAGACTCACTAGGTCCCTCCACCTCAGCCTCAACCACATAACCGTCCTGTGACTCAAACGGATCACCCCCCTGTGCTGTGTTTTGTGGCAAGCAAATAGAAGAATGTGTGGGAAAAAAGTAGGATACAAAATTAGTTTATTATTATAAATACTGTCAAAATTACAGACAACTAAATGTGTAAACTTACCTTCCAAGTCATGTCCCGTCAGGATCTCAGGCAGGTCCGTGTCCATATGAGACACCCCTTGGCCCTCCTCATAACTGACACAGGGCATCGCCATCTCCTCCAAGTCAGTATACTCCACAGCGACAGGTGCTCCTCCACCTGTAGCCCTTGAGGCATTCCACTCCGCAGCCCTCTTTGCCTTCAGGCGGGATTTGAAGTCGGCCCACCTACATATGTATTGTGAAAGAGGGACAAAGTAGAGTCTTATTATTTGTCTAAGCTAATATATAGGACACGTGTTCTGCTTGTGTTTGCTAGACATAACATCACATGTAACTACATTTTTTAGTCAACTTAGCACACAAAAAGGACTGTCAATATGCACTTACCGTCGTCTCACTTCCTGTGATGTTCTGACGACAGAGCCAACTTCATTCACAGATTTTGTGATGTCTCTCCAGATTCGTTCTTTTGAAGCAGCCCCCATGTTTTTTGGCCCTCTATGGATTTTGGACATGGCCTGCGTGACCAAGACACGCAACTCCCTCTTAGTGAATGCAGGCTGTCTTTTCTTCCATCTGGAGGTAGCCTGTGAGGTTTCTTGTTGTTCATCACCATCTTCCTCCTCACTAGCAGCTTCTGTCTGTTGTGTTTGTGTGGCTAAAGCCAATTCTCCCTCAGTTTGGTCACTTTGTGTGTGTGGCAGAGTATCCCCAGTCAATTGTTGTGGTTCAGAAGCAGACATTTGCAGAGTACTAGGTCCTGCCTCTTCAACATCCGCAGAGGCGTATTCCAGCATGCGGCGTTGGCAATCTATGCGTCTTTTGCAGTACTCAATGCCATCTCCTGCTCTGCAATGCGGTCCATCTCTGCTGCGATTTGCTCACGAGAAGCCATGTTTGTGATGAAGTGTGTACGGCCAGGTGTGTGCTTATATACCTACGTGCGAATCGTTAATTCACACAGCTGTACACTGTTATTCTGGTTAATGATTGCACTGCTTATTTAAGGGCCTACTTTGCACGCTGTGAGTGTAGGTAGTTTGGAGTTTCAGTTGTTTGTTGGCTTGTGCGTGAAGGTGCTTGTGGAATTTGCAGAGTGAGTAATTGTCTAGCATACCTTTGTCATTTTGTTTGCGTTTTGAATCTAGACAGTGTTGCATTTGTTATGCGTTTTTTCGTTTGTGAGTATTCTTGGTTGTTGTTTTTTTGGAGTTTTGTCAAAATTTTTATTTTAATTTTTTAGGTTTTAAATATTTTTAAAACATAACTATTTTGCTAGTCCATTTGTGAAAATAAACCTGTGCTTCTTTGTTTTGACTGTCATTTGTGTTCTCTTGTAGGTGTTTGCTTTTGGGAGAAATATCCCTGGTTTCATTTATTTTCTGGGTGTGCTACTGAACACCAAGTCTTTCTTTTTTTTGGAGCAGGTAAGTGCCCTTGGCCTGTGTTGGTGCCTGTTTAGTTTTAATGGTCTGTATGCTGTTTTTTGACTGTCATTTGTGTTCTCTTGTAGGTGTTTGCTTTTGGGAGAAATATCCCTGGTTTCATTTATTTTCTGGGTGTGCTACTGAACACCAAGTCTTTCTTTTTTTTGGAGCAGGTAAGTGCCCTTGGCCTGTGTTGGTGCCTGTTTAGTTTTAATGGTCTGTATGCTGTTTTTTGACTGTCATTTGTGTTCTCTTGTAGGTGTTTGCTTTTGGGAGAAATATCCCTGGTTTCATTTATTTTCTGGGTGTGCTACTGAACACCAAGTCTTTCTTTTTTTTGGAGCAGGTAAGTGCCCTTGGCCTGTGTTTTGGTTTGCTGTTTGTGTTTCTTAAAAGTGTGGTGATTCTGTTTGTTTTCCATTTTGTCTAAAATAGAATTTTTGTTTCCCAGGATTGATCTGCAAAGTAGTGTTTGTGTTTCCTGGACTAGCTACTAAATGTTTTTTTTATTTTTGTTTGTTTTTTTAATTGGTGTTTGTGATGTATTTGATGCTCAGAAATGTTTTATTTTGTTTTTTTTTTATTTGTAAAAATAACATATTTTTTAAATTTTTCTTTTTATTAATTTCACATTTTGGCCATGAATTCAACACAGAAAAAATGTACGCTCCTGCAGTAAGTTTCCCCAACATTTTTTACAACATTTATTGTTTGAATATTTTTTATAAGTTGTTTTTGTATTTTTCACCTCATTTTTTTTCTTTTTCAAAAAAGTGTGTTATGTCAATATTTATTGCTGCAGAAGCCCTACCTCCCCAACCCACGCCAGCACTCCCACCCCAACCGCCAGCCCCACAACCACAGCCGGCTCCTCATCAACCAAGGCAACGGAGGCGTGCTAGGCCACCAATTTTCCGAACCCGTGTCCTACTTTTTGGTATGCCAGATGATGTGGTGGTGCGTAGATACAGGCTGCCACCACATCTAATCCTAGACACTCTCTCCATAATAGAGAGTGATCTGGAGTCTGAAATTCGGTATCCTACAGCAATACCACCATTGACACAATTCCTTGCAGTGTTACATTTTTTGGCTACAGCCTCATATCAGCATGTTGTGGGAGACCTGGTTGGCATGTCGCAGGGCCAGTTCAGTAAGGTCCTGCGGCGTGTCTGCCAGGCTTTCCTAAAGCGGGTGAAGCAATTCATTGATATGCCTTTGGATGTTGGTGCCCTAGATGTGGTGAAGCGGCAATTTGAGGAAGGTGGTAGTCGCTTCCCACATGTTATTGGGGTTGTGGATGGCACACATGTTGCTATTCAGCCACCAAGACATAATGAAGAAATTTATAGAAACAGGAAACTGTTTCATTCTCTGAATGTAATGGTTGTTTGTGGGCCATCCCTCCAGATCCTTTCCCTGAATGCAAAATTTACTGGAAGTTCACATGATGCATATGTCATTAGACAATCAGGGATATGGCAGAGATTAAGATCAAGTCAACGAGCAGACATGTGGTTATTGGGTGAGTTGTTGCTCAAATATTTTTTACTAAAAAAAGTAACTTGACAAATTTAATATTTCAAAATTTTGCCTTTTCTTCCAACAGGAGACCGTGGATATCCTTGCACCCCCTGGCTCATGACTCCTTACCGTAATCCCAGGCCAGGACCACAGATGGCATTTAACTCCGCGCTTACTGCCACTAGGCAGCTGGTGGAGCGCACAATTGGTGTCCTTAAAGGGCGGTTTCGTGTGCTCCACCGCACTGGTGGCGACATCATGTATTCGCCGGAGATGGCAAGTAAAATAGTGGTCCTGTGCGCAATACTACATAATATCGCGGTAAGGAGTAGTGTAGAGCTTCCTCAGGCAGAGGAATTGCCTGATGAGGAGCCAGGGGTTGTTCGACATTTCGGTGGGGGGAGTGTTACACGGAGGGGGAGCCAAGTGAGGGCAAGGATTGTTGCCGAATATTTCAGGTATAGTGTTTTGATATTTTCTAGTTTTAAAAATTTAAAAACACAGTATGCTTATGTTTTTTTAACAATGATGACATTTTGTATGATATTGTAAAGTGATTGTGTAAGGCTTTTGTTGTGTTGGAATGGGTAATTTTTGTTGGCGTCAAATTCCGCAAACACGTTAAGTTTACAATGTTTAGTTAGAAAACCAAATAATGTAATGTTGCTAAATAGTGTCCTTATTTGTTTTATATCCTCAAATCCTGATTATGTAAACAAACACACAAACAAATGATACTCAATGTTTCCCACTTTGTGACTGTCCAGCTGAATGATCACACGAACTGTGGTGAGTACACAGATATGTATAGTAATTTTAAATAAACTGTGTCTCTGTGTCTGTGTTTTTATTTAAATTTTGTTTATGATAAATATTTGCTTCTGCGAATGCGTATTTCCGCTCGTGCGAAATAACACTCTGCTCTTCACAGCATTGCAAAGATCAATAAAGTTATTAGAAATGACAACATAGATTTTGGACCAATCACATGCTAACAGACACTATAAATATATGCCCAAATAAGGAAAACGCCATTGCCATGATGCGTGCAGCACCGTTCACCAGGCGGGAGCTCCGCGTGCTGGTTGCGGTGATGGACCGCCGCGTAGGCCGCGTTGGGCGCTTCATCCCCAATCGGGTGAAGCGCGAGGCCTACGCGGAGGTCCGCCGCCTGCTGCTGACTCGCGTCCGCAGCAGGCGGACAATCATACAACTTGAGAGGAGGTGGAGTGATCTCCGCAGGAGGACTCCCGATCTGTTGGCGGAGATCCGCCAGCAAATCAGAACTATGCATACACGAAGTAAGTTACATTACATAAGATTATTAGCATAAATTGTGCTAATGGGGGAAATTCCAAGTTGATTGCAGCAGGAATTTAGTGAACAATTGGGCTAAACCATGTGCACTGCAGGGGAAGCATATGTAACATGTGCAGAGAGAGTAAGATTTGGGTGGGGTGTGTTCAATCTGCAAAATAATTTGCAGTGTTAAAATAAAGCAGCCTGTATTTACCCTGCACAGAATAAAATAAGCCACCCAAATCTAACTCTCTCTGCACATGTTATATCTGCCTCCCCTGCAGTGCACATGGTTTTGGCCAATTGCAAACTATATTCCTGCTGTAATCCCCTTGGAATTACCCACAATTTACACTAAGTGGTAGGCTAATTGCAACCTTGAGTGTCCTTTTTTGGAAAATAGGACAGTGTGTGTGGTTAGGGCAAACAGTACTGACTGTAGCAAACTGTCACCAAACAAGTGCATGTTTTCAAGAAATAAGAACCAGCCAGGAAACTGTACACAAATACTTGATCAGTGCTGGCTATATAATAAGGTGCCTTGAATAGTGATCTGGTGATGTTGCCTAGACCAATCACTATGACTCAATGGACTAGATTAAGGAATGAGCTTCAAAGTAAAAGTTTGGACTCATTTTGTTTGCTGTGGCCAACATGAAGAGGATCTTAACATGTTTGCTTTTCAATTTTTATAAACACTGAATTTTACATGGAACAGAACATTGATAATTCAAAGTGTTTACTATGTAATTTCTCATGTAAACTAAATGTTGTCAATAATATCATTATAGGACAACAACAACGGCACAACTCTCCGCCCCCTTCCCCTTCCCAGTCCCCCTCCCCTTCTCACTCCCCCTCCCCTTCACAGTCCCCCTCCCCTTCCCAGTCCCACTCAGCTTCCCAGTCCCCCTCAGCTTCCCAGTCCCCCTCATCTTCCCAGTCCCCCTCATCTTCCCAGTCCCCATCAGCTTCCCAGTCCCCCTCAGCTTCCCTGGCCCACTCCACTTTCTACTCCCCTTCTCACCACACCTCTCCATCTCTTTCTGGGACCCCTTCTCCTCCTTCCCATACCCCTTCTCCTTCAACTTCTACATCACCATCTCAACCCCCCTCACCCTCTATTGCATTAACTTTCTCTCCGCCCCCCTCGCCCTCTCAATCAGACCCCCCCTCTGAAATTGCAGTCCAAATCCAGCCTCCTTCCCCCATCCAGCCTCCTTCCCCAATCCCTCCTCCTTCCCCAATCCCTCCTCCTTCCCCAATCCCTCCTCCTTCCCCCATCCAGCCGCCTTCCCCCATCCAGCCAACATCCCCACCCAGTGAATGGGCAGAGGAAGCCCCTGAAGACAGTTCAGGGAGTCTTCATGTTGCCGTGGAAAGTAAGTTTTTTACAAATTTTTTACAAATGATTACCCACTTACACATACAATGACAAAACATGCAGTGTTGTACTGTTTGAATTCTTGGGCCAAGGACAAATATTTGTGTTTTTCTTCATGGTGTACATGTTGCCTTTACATATTTGTGAGTGTCATTATATGTACAGTGTGTATGTGTGCAATGTTTTGTGTGTCCACTCTAGGTTGACACTCATTAGGTAGCCAGGGTTGCCAGGACAACAGGGTTTATATGTGTTACATTTTCTGGTAAACAGTTAGACCTGAGTGGAGTTTAGTATGTTGTTGGTCTTTTACACTTGTGCCTGTGTAGTCTTAATATTTGCACTTACAAATCACATGCTTCACTTTGTTATGCAGCCTAATGACACACTGATTTGTGGTGTGAAAGTTACATTCACAAAATGACTAATTGTTCAAGTCAAACCTGTTTGCACTTATTTAGTAAGGGCAGCTTTCAGGGAGTGTGGGAATGCTAGGATATGTTGGCCTTCTGAAGATGTTGATATGCAGTGTGATGAGGCAGGACCAAACCCCTTAAAAAATAAAAATAAAAAAAAGATGAGAATGAATGCCAACATGGTGTAACAGTGACGAAGATGGAAGTTATCTTTAACATGGGATGTCGCCCATAACAACCAATACAATTAATCTTTACAATTGGGGAACCACTTCTACAAGATAATAATCTTATTTTGGCTTGTTTGCTATGGGCGACGCTACATCTTAAAATGAACTCACATAGTAGTAAATGTAGCCCATGGTCAAGAAAACTGTAATAAGTAACAAAAAAAGACTGAGCAGGCTTGTGTGTTTTTCTGCTAATGATTGTACCATAAAACAGCCATGATGTATCAACTTTGCCATTAAGCAGGCCTGTCCAAACTGCGCAACTGCAACTGTTGAGAAACTACACATCCCAGCATGCCCTGACACAGGTTTGGCATTCCCTGGCCCCAAAACTGAGTCAACGCATGCTGGTATATGTAGTTTCACACAAGCTTGAGGGATGCAGTTTGGACCTGCCTGCATTAAAGTGTGCTTTGTGCCTTGCTTGGATAATAAGCAATGTGAGTAAGTTAGTAATGTTTATGTTATCTCTTAATTTCAGATGTTGCCGTTGGAGATCCCACATCGTTGCAGGACATTGGCCCTCATTCCGAGTTGATCGGTCGCAAGGCGAATTTAGCAGAGTTACACACGCTAAGCCGCCGCCTACTGGGAGTGAATCTTAGCTTCTTAAAATTGCGACCGATGTATTCGCAATATTGCGATTACTAACTACTTAGCAGTTTCAGAGTAGCTTCAGACTTACTCTGCCTGTGCGATCATTTCAGTGCTTGTCGTTCCTGGTTGACGTCACAAACACACCCAGCATTCGCCCAGGCACTCCCACCGTTTCTCCGGCCACTCCTGCGTTTTTTCCGGAAACGGTAGCGTTTTCAGCCACACGCCCCTGAAACGCCGTGTTTCCGCCCAGTAACACCCATTTCCTGTCAATCACATTACGTTCGCCGGAGCGAAGAAAAAGCCGTGAGTAAAAATACTTTCTTCATAGTAAAGTTACTTGGCGCAGTCGCAGTGCGAACTTTGCGCATGCGTACTAAGCGGATTTTCACTGCGATGCGATGAAAAATACCGAGCGAACAACTCGGAATGAGGGCCATTGTTTCCAACATGAGGCTCCATCTCCAGGCCTTGTTGGGTCTTGTGGACACAATGGAAAAATTTTGTTAATTTTGTGATTTAAAAAAAAAAAAAAAAAAAGATATTATCATTATTCCAGTCAAAAAAAAAAATAAACTACTAAATTTAAATACTTCAGCGGCTCTTTATTATTTATTAATGCAATAAAGGAACAGCAGATTGCAGAACAAACATTTTTTACCTTAAACATTTCAAACATCTAACGTAAGTTATTTTAAAACACCAAATAAAACATGTTATTGGCTAAATAAACATGCAAACACCTTCATTCACATACAAAAACTCTACTTTAATAAATTCAGAAAACACATTAGACCAAGCACATTGCAAACATCTATATTTATATTAAACATGTAAATAAAAGGAGGCTCTTTTATGGCTACAAAGTGCACTTCAGGTATTTAAACAAATACTTAATTGATCATGAACATTTCAAATCATTCACTAATTGGATTTGTTATTGAGGAGGGCTTGTGGACTTTTAATTGGAAGGTGTTAGTCCACTTAATAGTATAAAAACAAATTGTGCTGCGTTTCTCAGCAAAAGTGAGCACTTTAACTGAAAAATGTGTAAATCTACTACAACTTAGTATTTTTACGAAGAAGTATGTGTTAATGCGATGGGTTCGCATTGCTGCGAGGATTTCGCATTGCTGCGATGTCATTTGGCGTACGCCCACTTTGTGTAATAATGCGTGCGAATGAGCAAAAATACGTTGGGGGCGGATGTTCGCAAATTTACTACATTAACGCAACTTTACTAATAGGTTGTGCGAACGAAAAACTTAGCGAACAACTCGGAATGAGGGCCATAATACTATACTATCCATCCATCTACATTGTATACCTGTGGTGGCTTTTTTTTTCTTCATACTAGTTTAGCAGTCTGCAGACAGTGTCCACCAGGTCCGTTATTATTTTTATACAGTATATTATATATATAAGCAGTACGGTAGGCCACGGCTGTACCTACCTCTGTGTCGTCAGTGCACTCGTCGTCCATAAGTAATATAATACTATACTATCCATCCATCTACATTGTATACCTGTGGTGGCTTTTTTTTTCTTCATACTAGTTTAGCAGTCTGCTGACAGTGTCCACCAGGTCCGTTATTATTTTTATACAGTATATTATATATATAAGCAGTACGGTAGGCCACTGCTGTACCTACCTCTGTGTCGTCAGTGCACTCGTCGTCCATAAGTAATATAATACTATACTATCCATCCATCTACATTGTATACCTGTGGTGGCTTTTTTTTTCTTCATACTAGTTTAGCAGTCTGCTGACAGTGTCCACCAGGTCCGTTATACTGTATATATATAAGCAGTACGGTAGGCCACGGCTGTACCTACCTCTGTGTCGTCAGTGCACTCGTCGTCCATAAGTAATATAATACTATACTATCCATCCATCTACTTTGTATACCTGTGGTGGCTTTTAGTTGTGCGCATTAAAATATGAAGAACAAAAATGTGGAGGTTAAAAAAATAGGGAAAGATCAAGATCCACTTCCACCTCGTGCTGAAGCTGCTGCCACTAGTCATGGCCGAGACGATGAAATGCCATCAACGTCGTCTGCCAAGGCCGATGCCCAATGTCATAGTACAGAGCATGTAAAATCCAAAACACAAAAGATCAGTAAAAAAATGACCCAAAAATAAAAATTAAAAGCGTCTGAGGAGAAGCGTAAACTTGCCAATATGCCATTTACGACACGGAGTGGCAAGGAACGGCTGAGGCCCTGGCCTATGTTCATGGCTAGTGGTTCAGCTTCACATGAGGATGGAAGCACTCAGCCTCTCGCTAGAAAAATGAAAAGACTTAAGCTGGCAAAAGCACCGCAAAGAACTGTGCGTTCTTCGAAATCACAAATCCCCAAGGAGAGTCCAATTGTGTCGGTTGCGATGCCTGACCTTCCCAACACTGGACGGGAAGAGCTTGCGCCTTCCACCATTTGCACGCCCCCTGCAAGTGCTGGAAGGAGCACCCGCAGTCCAGTTCCTGATAGTCAAATTGAAGATGTCAGTGTTGAAGTACACCAGGATGAGGATATGGGTGTTGCTGGCGCTGGGGAGGAAATTGACAAGGAGGATTCTGATGGTGATGTGGTTTGTTTAAGTCAGGCACCCCGGGAGACACCTGTTGTCCGTGGGAGGAATATGGCCATTGACATGCCTGGTCAAAATACAAAAAAAATCAGCTCTTCAGTGTGGAATTATTTCAACAGAAATGCAGACAACTGGTGTCAATCCGTGTGTTGCCTTTGTCAAGCTGTAATAAGTAGGGGTAAGGACGTTAACCACCTCGGAACATCCTCCCTTATACGTCACCTGCAGCGCATTCATAATAAGTCAGTGACAAGTTCAAAAACTTTGGGCGACAGCGGAAGCAGTCCACTGACCAGTAAATCCCTTCCTCTTGTAACCAAGCTCGCGCAAACCACACCACCAACTCCCTCAGTGTCAATTTCTTCCTTACCCAGGAAAGCCAATAGTCCTGCAGGCCATGTCACTGGCAAGTCTGATGAGTCCTCTCCTGCCTGGGATTCCTCCGATGCATCCTTGAGTGTAACGCCTACTGCTGCTGGCGCTGCTGTTGTTGCTGCTGGGAGTCGATCGTCATCCCAGAGGGGAAGTCGAAAGACCACTTGTACTACTTCCAGTAAGCAATTGACTGTCCAACAGTCCTTTGCGAGGAAGATGAAATATCACAGCAGTCATCCTGTTGCAAAGCGGATAACTGAGGCCTTGACAACTATGTTGGTGTTAGACGTGCGTCCGGTATCCGCCGTTAGTTCACAGGGAACTAGACAATTGCTTGAGGTAGTGTGCCCCCGTTACCAAATACCATCTAGGTTCCACTTCTCTAGGCAGGCGATACCGAGAATGTACACGGACGTCAGAAAAAGACTCACCAGTGTCCTAAAAAAATGCAGTTGTACCCAGTGTCCACTTAACCACGGACATGTGGACAAGTGGAGCAGGGCAGACTCAGGACTACATGACTGTGACAGCCCACTGGGTAGATGTATTAACAAAGCAGAATTCCTTTATGTATTTACAACCCTTTATGAAGTCTAAGAACACTGTACGCTGTTTACTTAAGAAGTACCGTAAGGGTACGCTGGTTGCGTAACGATCGCTCAGCCGTAGGCGAGACGCTCAAGCGTCACGTTCGCTCACGGCCCAGAGATCACAGGACAGAATGATTCGCTATGGCGTAGCGGTTCGCTCGAGACCACGAGGAGATCACCAGCGGCGCAGACGCTCACAACGCTATACCTTTATGTCTAAACCTTATACCAATGAAATACACAGAATACCTTAATGTGAATACAGGGTGTAAGTGCAACCTTGTGTAACCTGACTAACTACAAAGCTGCTTGAGCGTTACCGACGCTCAAGTGAACACTTAACACTATAGGAAATACACAGATGCTGGTTTAGGGTCCAAAGCCTATTAACTGTATTATGTCTAATATACTTGTAAAAAGAGAATAACAGTACAAATGATACACTACAATATAACAGAGACTTCCTAACCAAAATACAATACTATCTAATACAATACAATACTAGTCTAGGGGAGATGTGAGAGAAAAGAGAAAGGAGAGAGAGAGAGAGAGAAATTGGCTCACAGTAAGACAATGATTACGGAGAGAAACTTACGCACAAGGGGAAACGATCGCAAGCGCCTCTGGACATCCAGCTTCCTGATTATCAGCAATGAGAACCATTTGAAGAGAAGTGAAAGCTGGATGTCACAGACCCGTCTTTTATGCTACTCACACAATGCAATCTAATGGTCCCTACAGTCTCACTGTCCATTGGACGCAGGAACTCGGCTTCGCATTATAACAAAGGTCATAGGTTGATTCATACAGGTAAACTGTATCAGTGGTCTTGGTTATGCAAAACAATGGGTGATAACTAACACATTCCTGTCTTCTGGAGAGCTATTGTTTGGCGAATACAAAACAGAATCCTGTCTGGGTTCTGTTCTATATTCATGATGTCCACTTTCAGTTGAGACAATGACGTCTCAGCCCTTATTTTCCTGTATACAAATCCAGCCCCATTTGTAAACACAGGTGTTGGCCTTCTTCATTGAGTCTCAAAGCTCAGTGTAATTAAAGGCTATTGCACTCCGTCTGCGGGAAAGATACTGATTTGGAGTACAATTGATCTTCAATTACTATTTCTGTGTTTACCTTATGCATGTGTAGATATGAGGCCCTCTTAACATGCAAACTATTGTTTGGGGGATCTCTGAGGTCAAAGAGCCATTTGAGACCCACTGATGCCTGTCTCCAACTGTTCAGATGCATGACTAAGTAAGAACAAATAAAATGGACATAACTTCTTATGTCCATAACTATTCGCACGAGCGATTAATACGCTCCAAACCAACACCGGAATATCGCTAATTAAATACTCTTCCGATGGGTACCAAACACTGCTGTATGATTCCTGTTAGACCCTTCGTACAATACAAAGAGGGATTCCTCTGCTCAGGGACATTCTATATTAACCAAACTTTCAGAATCTATCAAAGGGACCATGATCTACAAACTACATTAATTGTGAAAATATGTAACGAATGAGTCGCACGCTACGACTACATAAACTCTACCGTAAATACGCATACCGCGCCTGCGAGTGCACGCTATAGCGGGTATGCGCCTTCACGGGAGAGCGTACGCATGCGCAGCGCGGACCAGTGTGCGGTGCAAATATGGCAACGTGCATAGAGACATTTTTCTGACTTTGACAGTCCACCCTTTGGCAGTCAATAATAACTGCCACCTTCTAAAACATTTCAAAAGGAGAAAAATGTAAGTCAGGGGTTAATTGATTTCCATGGTGGGGAAAGGAAGAAGAGTGGAGTAGGTGTGAAGAGGGTATGACCTAGTGAGAAAGCAGAAGCATGTGTGTATGAGTCCATGTTTGGAGGGTCATGTATCATCGTGCCGTACGTGTGGTAAATCAAGCTTCGAGGTATTGCGAAGTATACATTTGAATTCCTTCTTATCCCGTACTAAGGGTCTGTGGATGGGCTGTCAAACTCTACCGAGCTCATTTCGGCTGTGGTTGTAACAAAATGGGGATGCACATTTTAGTTGATGATACATGAATGGGGGAGGTATGTGGTTGCTGATATCTGTGCCTGTATTCCCTATCGTCTATGGGTGTCGTTACCTGAGGGTTGTAGAGATGAAGATAAAGAACACTTACGAAAAATGCAATGATATTCTATGTCAGGTAAATGTACATCTGTCGTCGAAGTTTTGTTCGGTATCTGTTGAAAGTCGTCTTCTTTGCGCTGTTTTGCTCATTAGGTGTGAGCAATAAGCTTTGTCAATGCCATCAGATGTACAGAAAATGTTGGGCTAGCGTGAGTTTAAAAATACTAGGGAAACTGGGGATCCATGGCAAAGTTCATCAAGTGTCCATATTTAAAGTTGTCAAATCTTCTTCTTTGGTCAATCCGTTGTCTGTATACATCTCGTCTCGTCAGCTTCCTCGTCCAAGGGGGTCTTTGTATCTTGGAGAAAAGCAGAAAAACAGGTGAAAGAAACGGACCGTATAATCGCATTTTCATCACATTCTGGTTTCTATCATTGGGTCATAAATCAAATCCAGGTTAATTACGGTTTCCTCACTCCTCAAGCTCATCACTTTTGTACTTTGTTTGCACCTCATTAAAGCCTGCCCGCATCTAAATATCAATCCAATCGATATAACGACACCCAAGATACATAGTAGAAACTTTCCAACATCCATTATGACTCCTTGAGCCCAGTCTCCTAAACCGGAGAACCAATTTCGCGGGTTCAACCATGACACCCAACCAGTCAGCTCATTACCTACAGCAGCAAGGGTGAGATTGTGTTTTCGGCGAAATTCCCACTTCAATTGGAGAATATCGTCCATCTTTTGATCTATGACCTCGACCGGATCCTCGGTGCTATTCGTGATATACGTGCAACACTTTATACCGTACTGTGTTGCCAATGTAACACAATATCCGCCTGTCACTGCTGTGAGATAATTAAGAACCATTCTATGCTGTACCAGTTCTGTTTTGTAAGCTTGAAGTTCTCTTCCAGTGTATCTAAACGTGTCATCATACATTTCAGTGATATTATCTAACAAATTGGCGAGTGCGGAAATGTATCTATAATTCATCACTCCTCGAGCGGTACGAGTGAAATCTAACGCTACCAGAACCTGAATCCCGGTGGATTCATGGATAAGATCAGAGGCCGGATGCTCTAACCTTTCTGACAGTTGTCTTTTAACTCGGTGCTCGTAATGAGTGTGAGTATAAGGAGCTTGGGCACCACGGTGTATGTCCTTCATTTTGTCATGTGTAACAGTCATCACTTCAGGCAATACTTTTCCAATATAACACAATCCTTCAGAGTTTGGGGCAAGCCACTTGTACGCCTTTCTCCCGCATATGAAATATGCATCATCGGGGAGAACATAAGGGACGGAGAAGGACATGATTATGTTACAAACCTTCCAGGTGAAATCTCCTGACCCTAATTCTTCCATCTGCTTAAGGCACGTATCAGTTTGTACGATATGTGCACAGTATCCTGGTGATACTTCTCCAACTCTAGTAATCCTATTTCCTAAGGTATATCGATACCGGAAAGATTTTCCTCTACTGGCTATGTGGCGTACAAGCTCTGTATCTGTAGGCATTCTATCTGCTCTGTGTGAAAAGGTCATGGTAAGGTTGCTCCATGACACTTCCCAATTTCCCGGCTTACGGGGATTGGAGATATTAAAACATAAGAGGGACCTATCCACATGGTATTGGTGGAGCTTCAAACTAGGAGGGCTGGAGATGTTAAACCTCCAGTCCACCGGTCTCCCACCCCTTAGCTCAAGTACCTCCCCTAACGTTAAAGGAAATGGTACTAGCCCTGATTTGCTATGACCCTGAGGTACTTGAGAGCATACCCAACAATCTGTTTTATTTAACACGTTACCCACTAAGGAGTGATGGTCACTCAATGGATGCTGGTCCATATGGATATTAAGACTGGATTGGCATTTCTTTATGCATCCATCTTCAACCATTGTCACAGAGCCTACAGATACAGTTTTTCTTTTTTTTTTTTTTTTAACTAACAATCCTTCAAAGAAAATGTTTACAGATAACATGGTTGTTAGATCGTGCCCGGTACTCGCCTTTGCTTGGTGATTGGGTTGCTATTGGAAATTTACACCTCCGTCTCAGTCATCAGGACCTTTCTGGATCCTTTCTCGACCTCACTGGTACTCTCACCGAAACAGACTGCTCTGGTCAACATCATGGTTAACGGGAAAATCCATATCACAGTCTCTTGGGGCAAGTCCATCTTACAGGAGGAGAAAAGAAGAAATTTGTAAAGGGGGTATAAGAAAACAGTTTGAGGGGGAGAGAACTTGTTACGATAATAAGTTCTCTCGTCTTGTTGTTCTTCTTGTTCTGCTGTCCTCTCAAAGGTGCTGTCTCTCAGTCTTCCAAACGAACATTCTGGTGATGCAATATTCCTTCCTAACCGGCGATCTTTCTGTAAGGAGAAAAAAAATCTGGCATTACCATTGGTCCAACTGAGGGGTGACATACCATCTTTAAACCATGAAAACATGAGTGAGAAGAGAGAGAAAACACAAAAAAAAACAAAAGAGATAGAGAACAATTCATGTGCATATATACATTACATAACTCGACAATAACCATCAATAAGAGAAGAGAAACAAAGCATTTTTAAACATTGTCAACATTAAGAAAACATTGTCAGACTATTAGGCTGTCGTATCTACGTGTCTAATGGTTTCCTTGAGCAGTCCCTCCCCACCAGCACTTGCATTATTCCACTGTCTGTATCTGGCCAGAATACATTGTGGTGGATAGGTCATGCTGGGGTTTGGTAGACTTCTGCAAGGACCAAGCGAATATGCAATGTTCGAATTCTTACCAATAATCGTCAGAGATGGGGATAGAGAGAGAGAGAAAAAACATTTTTCACAAATACATTTACAACGTTTAACCTGGTCATTCCTGTGTCTTCAGTGAATGACCTCCCAATTTACTAACCATTACCTCAGGCTTACCATCCGTCGTATGATCACCTTTCTTGACTACCTATCATGGGTGTGGCTCAAAATTCCTCCTATCTGATCTCTGATTATAATGGTGTGTGTTGTAATTTTGCTCATTTCTTGGTCTAGGGGGTCTAACTTTATGTGGGTTATTACAGTTGTTGGCATAATGCCCTTCTCTTCTACAATTGTAACAAATCCTTGGCTTTCTCCATGTGCTAGGGGCCTGGGGTTCCGGTCGACTTGATGCATTCTCTAGTGCTTGGATGTTCAGTGTCATCAACCGCTCTCCCTGCGCTTCCCTGGTTCTTTTGATATTTCGGTCATGCTCGATAGCGGACTCTCTTAATGCCGCAACCGAGATACCTCTCCAATGAGGTATTGAGGTTTGTACCCTAATTTTTAGTGTGTCTTTCAAGTTGCTCGCTAATACGGACACAGCTACCTCTCTGTGGTGTACATTAGTTTCAATGTCATCTATACCAGTGTACCTAGCCATATCCTGCAGAGCCCGGTGAAAATACTCTTCTGCGGATTCACCTTCTTTTTGTCTTATTGTATAGATTTTATTCCACTTTGCTACTGTAGGAAAATATTCTTTCAACTGTAGATTGATTCTTTTTACATTATCTTGGTTATACTTGTTTGTTAGTGGCACTTCCTCATCTAGCTTACAATCAGTGATAAATTTCAATGAATCAACATCGGGGGGTAAACATGCCCTCAAAACTGTCCTCCAATCTTTGTTATTTGGCTCTGCAGTATGTCCTAGCACTCTAATGTATCTTTGACAAGCAACTAAGTCTTTCCTGGGATCAGGAAATTCAGACAGAATTGCTCTTAATTCTGTTCGGGAAAAAGGGCAGTACATGGCGATGTTCCTGACAGGAGTGATTCCTGAAGAGTCAGTTTCCCCATTTGGTACTGCAATTACCCTAACAGGATTAAGTCCAGTAATGTCATTCTGAATTGATTCTATGATATAAGGTACATTTGTTTGTGCGTGATGTATAATACCATACATACCTGTGGACACGACCTCACCTGACCCTCCATTAGGGGGTTTGATTACAGTTTTTACCGATTGGGTCGCGTCCACCTGGATGTCTTGTGTGATGGCTTCTGGAGGAGGTGCCGACATCGTTCTGGGTTCACTTTCTTGTTGGTGTCCCTGAGGAAAGTTTAACATGGGGTGCGACTTGCATGGGTTAATAGTTGTACATTCAACAGCATTACAATTAGCATTGTTACATTTATCACACTTATTCTTATTATCTGTACTACTGTTGCTAAGAGCATTTTTATTGTTCACCCCTGTGCTTCTCTCCGCAACCACAATCCCCTCCATTGCCACCTCTCCCCTCTCAAGATGAAAGTTAGGTAAGTAAGTTACATTTCTTTGCATTTCACTCTCCTGTTGCCATATCTGTAAACAATCATAATGCTTGATTCGTCTCTTTGCTGATTTGATGAGACATATCCTTCGCCTTAAATTATGCAACACCTCTAAGTCAAAACTACCTATCCCGGGAAATGGTACCTTATCCCCCGCAGTCATTCGTGTCCATTCATCACAAAAGGTCTCAGAGTGGGGACCATATTTCCCCCACATTACTAACCGAGCAGACCCTCGGGGTCTGCAAGCCTCTGGAGTCTGAATCCTGACCTCCGACCGTCTCTGTATTGTGCACTTGGCTGCCATTGTGGACCTTTTTAACACAGAAAAAACTTCCTAAAATGCACCAAACACAGAACTTCGTTGGAAATCCTTAAAGCTCTTCCACTGAACTTCTTCTGCTCCGGGTATCTCCGTTCCGCCTTCTAGCAGACACGTGTAGCCGTTGCAGGCCCTATTTTTAGAGATTTTCCTGAGAAAATTCCCTTCCTTTTTCTTTACACAAATCACGCTTGCATGTGCTCCCTACAACACGTATGAGGGCAAGATTTACGCATGGATATACGACCTCATATCACGTTGCGTTATTGGTCACACATACAACCGTGCGGTCCAATCGTACCACTTATAGACACTTGTTGCCCATAAATGGTAGGATCATTGGAGTCTCCCTACTGTGCTCCAAAACAGCCAGAGCGTAATACAATGAAAACTTTATCACACTCTGTTGCACGTTTTCACTCAGATCGTGCTCATCACGTTCCACATAGATCACAAAGTTCACAAAGCGGGATTATCACATAGATCACAAAGTCCACAAAGCGGGATTCAATACACTCATACCGTTTTCAACCCACTATCATTCTTATAGTTTTCTGATCAGAAAAATCATTTCCCGTAGTCTGATAGCTCTCCCCAGAGGTATTACAGTAAAGTAAGGTATTTAAACTAAGTTTTGGAAAGCTGAAATCAATTTGTGCTATTTATCGCTTTGCGTTATTTATCGCCTTTTAATTATAACATTTGTGATTTGTTACATGAGCGTACACGGACGCTCCGTTGCGCTGCGTGCGTCGGCCTTTGGGTTGCGTACGCAAGTCTCAGTCTTTTGTTAGAGACACGTGTACGCACAGCAAAGATCCACCGTAACACGATTTATACGTTTATCAATGTAGATGATCCTTGATCATTTACCGCGCACCACACTGACTTTGTCTCTTGGCAAAGCTGTGTGTTTGTCTATATTTTAACTATGTTGCTTCTACTTAAATTATTGAAATAGCGACAAATCTCTCTCAGCACATTTATCAACTATAAAACTGGCAAACAGGATAGTGATATACGAAAAAAATGAAATACACGGATGGAAAAGAAATGCAGATATATATGTATACGTGCGTATATACGCAAGACAGAAGAAAAATACAGTTTTAAAAGACACAAGCGTTTTGTTCTTACCTCCTGGTCTCCGGATTCCTTCAGCACTCTTTATCTAAGCGAAGCAGACGCTTATCCCATCAGCACTGCGAGACAACCTCCCGCCCTTTTGCTGGGGGATAATGTCTGCTGATCTACCTAGTGCAGATATGTGAAGGACTGGACGGCCCCCAATTAACAAAGCAGAATTCCTTTATGTATTTACAACCCTTTATGAAGTCTAAGAACACTGTACGCTGTTTACTTAAGAAGTACCGTAAGGGTACGCTGGTTGCGTAACGATCGCTCAGCCGTAGGCGAGACGCTCAAGCGTCACGTTCGCTCACGGCCCAGAGATCACAGGACAGAATGATTCGCTATGGCGTAGCGGTTCGCTCGAGACCACGAGGAGATCACCAGCGGCGCAGACGCTCACAACGCTATACCTTTATGTCTAAACCTTATACCAATGAAATACACAGAATACCTTAATGTGAATACAGGGTGTAAGTGCAACCTTGTGTAACCTGACTAACTACAAAGCTGCTTGAGCGTTACCGACGCTCAAGTGAACACTTAACACTATAGGAAATACACAGATGCTGGTTTAGGGTCCAAAGCCTATTAACTGTATTATGTCTAATATACTTGTAAAAAGAGAATAACAGTACAAATGATACACTACAATATAACAGAGACTTCCTAACCAAAATACAATACTATCTAATACAATACAATACTAGTCTAGGGGAGATGTGAGAGAAAAGAGAAAGGAGAGAGAGAGAGAGAGAAATTGGCTCACAGTAAGACAATGATTACGGAGAGAAACTTACGCACAAGGGGAAACGATCGCAAGCGCCTCTGGACATCCAGCTTCCTGATTATCAGCAATGAGAACCATTTGAAGAGAAGTGAAAGCTGGATGTCACAGACCCGTCTTTTATGCTACTCACACAATGCAATCTAATGGTCCCTACAGTCTCACTGTCCATTGGACGCAGGAACTCGGCTTCGCATTATAACAAAGGTCATAGGTTGATTCATACAGGTAAACTGTATCAGTGGTCTTGGTTATGCAAAACAATGGGTGATAACTAACACATTCCTGTCTTCTGGAGAGCTATTGTTTGGCGAATACAAAACAGAATCCTGTCTGGGTTCTGTTCTATATTCATGATGTCCACTTTCAGTTGAGACAATGACGTCTCAGCCCTTATTTTCCTGTATACAAATCCAGCCCCATTTGTAAACACAGGTGTTGGCCTTCTTCATTGAGTCTCAAAGCTCAGTGTAATTAAAGGCTATTGCACTCCGTCTGCGGGAAAGATACTGATTTGGAGTACAATTGATCTTCAATTACTATTTCTGTGTTTACCTTATGCATGTGTAGATATGAGGCCCTCTTAACATGCAAACTATTGTTTGGGGGATCTCTGAGGTCAAAGAGCCATTTGAGACCCACTGATGCCTGTCTCCAACTGTTCAGATGCATGACTAAGTAAGAACAAATAAAATGGACATAACTTCTTATGTCCATAACTATTCGCACGAGCGATTAATACGCTCCAAACCAACACCGGAATATCGCTAATTAAATACTCTTCCGATGGGTACCAAACACTGCTGTATGATTCCTGTTAGACCCTTCGTACAATACAAAGAGGGATTCCTCTGCTCAGGGACATTCTATATTAACCAAACTTTCAGAATCTATCAAAGGGACCATGATCTACAAACTACATTAATTGTGAAAATATGTAACGAATGAGTCGCACGCTACGACTACATAAACTCTACCGTAAATACGCATACCGCGCCTGCGAGTGCACGCTATTGCGGGTATGCGCCTTCACGGGAGAGCGTACGCATGCGCAGCGCGGACCAGTGTGCGGTGCAAATATGGCAACGTGCATAGAGACATTTTTCTGACTTTGACAATGTATTGCCTCCCGCTGCAAGAACAGCAGCGGCGGCACCAGTAGCAGCATCTCGCAAACGCCAACTGGTTCCTAGGCAGGCTACGCTTTGTATCACCGCTTTCCAGAATACGCACACAGCTGAAAACCTCTTACGGCAACTGAGGAAGATCATCGCAGAATGGCTTACCCCAATTGGACTCTCCTGGGGATTTGTGGCATCGGACAACGCCAGCAATATTGTGCGTGCATTACATCTGGGCAAATTCCAGCACGTCCCATGTTTTGCACATACCTTGAATTTGGTGGTGCAGAATTATTTAAAAAACGACAGGGGCGTGCAAGAGATGCTGTCAGTGGCCAGAAGAATTGCGGGCCACTTTCTGCATACAGGCACCGCGTACAGAAGACTGGAGCACCACCAAAAATGCCTGAACCTGCCCTGCCATCATCTGAAGCAAGAGGTGGTAACGAGGTGGAATTCAACCCTCTATATGCTTCAGAGGATGGAGGAGCAGCAAAAGGCCATTCAAGCCTATACATCTGACCACGATATAGGCAAAGGAGGTGGAATGCACCTGTCTCAAGCGCAGTGGAGAATGATTTCAACGTTGTGCAAGGTTCTGCAACCTTTTGAACTTGCCACACGTGAAGTCAGTTCAGACACTGCCAGCCTGAGTCAGGTCATTCCCCTCATCAGGCTTTTGCAGAAGAAGCTGGAGGCATTGAAGGAGGAGCTAAAACAGAGCGATTCCGCTAGGCATGTGGGACTTGTGGATGGAGCCCTTAATTCGCTTAACCAGGATTCACGGGTGGTCAATCTGTTGAAATCAGAGCACTACATTTTGGCCACCGTGCTCGATCCTAGATTTAAAACCTACGTTGGATCTCTCTTTCCGGCAGACACAAGTCTGCAGAGGTTCAAAGACCTGGTGAGAAAATTGTCAAGTCAAGCGGAACGCGACCCGTCAACATCTCCTCCTTCACATTCTCCCGCAACTGGGGGTGCGAGGAAAAGGCTACGAATTCCGAGCCCACCCGCTGGCGGTGATGCAGGGCAGTCTGGAGCGACTGCTGATGCTGACATCTGGTCCGGACTGAAGGACCTGCCAACGATTACTGACATGTCGTCTACTGTCACTGCATATGATTCTCTCACCATTGAAAGAATGGTGGAGGATTATATGAGTGACCGCATCCAAGTAGGCACGTCAGACAGTCCGTACGTATACTGGCAGGAAAAAGAGGCAATTTGGAGGCCCTTGCACAAACTGGCTTTATTCTACCTAAGTTGCCCTCCCACAAGTGTGTACTCCGAAAGAGTGTTTAGTGCCGCCGCTCACCTTGTCAGCAATCGGCGTACGAGGTTACTTCCAGAAAATGTGGAGAAGATGATGTTCATTAAAATGAATTATAATCAATTCCTCCATGGAGACATTCACCAGCAGCAATTGCCTTTAGAAAGTACACGGGGACCTGAGATGGTGGATTCCAGTGGGGACGAATTAATAATCTGTGAGGAGGGGGATGTACACAGTGAAAGGGGTGATGAATCGGACGATGATGATGAGGTGGACATCTTGCCTCTGTAGAGCCAGTTTGTGCAAGGAGAGATTGATTGCTTCTTTTTTGGTGGGGGCCCAAACCAACCAGTCATTTCAGTCACAGTCGTGTGGCAGACCCTGTCGCTGAAATGATGGGTTCGTTAAAGTGTGCATGTCCTGTTTTTACAACATAAGGGTGGGTGGGAGGGCCCAAGGACAATTCCATCTTGCACCTCTTTTTTCTTTCATTTTTCTTTGCGTCATGTGCTGTTTGGGGAGTATTTTTTTGAAGGGCCATCCTGCGTGACACTGCAGTGCCACTCCTAGATGGGCCAGGTGTTTGTGTCGGCCACTTGGGTCGCTGAGCTAAGTCACACAGCTACCTCATTGCGCCTCTTTTTTTCTTTGCATCATGTGCTGTTTGGGGAGTATTTTTTTGAAGGGCCATCCTGCGCGACACTGCAGTGCCACTCCTAGATGGGCCAGGTGTTTGTGTCGGCCACTTGGGTCGCTGAACTTAGTCACACAGCTACCTCATTGCGCCTCTTTTTTTCTTTGCGTCATGTGCTGTTTGGGGAGTATTTTTTTGAAGGGCCATCCTGCGTGACACTGCAGTGACACTCCTAGATGGGCCAGGTGTTTGTGTCGGCCACTAGAGTCGCTTAGCTTAGTCACACAGCTACCTCATTGCGCCTCTTTTTTTCTTTGCGTCATGTGCTGTTTGGGGAGTATTTTTTTGAAGGGCCATCCTGCCTGACACTGCAGTGCCACTCCTAGATGGGCCAGGTGTTTGTGTCGGCCACTAGGGTCGCTTAGCTTAGTCACACAGCTACCTCATTGCGCCTCTTTTTTTCTTTGCGTCATGTGCTGTTTGGGGCGTATTTTTTTGAAGGGCCATCCTGCCTGACACTGCAGTGCCACTCCTAGATGGGCCAGGTGTTTGTGTCGGCCACTAGGGTCGCTTAGCTTAGTCACACAGCTACCTCATTGCGCCTCTTTTTTTCTTTGCGTCATGTGCTGTTTGGGGAGTATTTTTTTGAAGGGCCATCCTGCGTGACACTGCAGTGCCACTCCTAGATGGGCCAGGTGTTTGTGTCGGCCACTAGGGTCGCTTAGCTTAGTCACACAGCTACCTCATTGCGCCTCTTTTTTTCTTTGCGTCATGTGCTGTTTGGGGAGTATTTTTTTGAAGGGCCATCCTGCCTGACACTGCAGTGCCACTCCTAGATGGGCCAGGTGTTTGTGTCGGCCACTAGGGTCGCTTAGCTTAGTCACACAGCTACCTCATTGCGCCTCTTTTTTTCTTTGCGTCATGTGCTGTTTGGGGAGTATTTTTTTGAAGGGCCATCCTGCCTGACACTGCAGTGCCACTCCTAGATGGGCCAGGTGTTTGTGTCGGCCACTAGGGTCGCTTAGCTTAGTCACACAGCTACCTCGTTGCGCCTCTTTTTTTCTTTGCGTCATGTGCTGTTTGGGGAGTATTTTTTTGAAGGGCCATCCTGCCTGACACTGCAGTGCCACTCCTAGATGGGCCAGGTGTTTGTGTCGGCCACTAAGGTCGCTTAGCTTAGCCATCCAGCGACCTCGGTGCAAATTTTAGGACTAAAAATAATATTGTGAGGTGTGAGGTGTTCAGAATAGACTGGAAATGAGTGTAAATTATGGTTATTGAGGTTAATAATACTATGGGATCAAAATGACCCCCAAATTCTATGATTTAAGCTGTTTTTTAGGGTTTTTTGAAAAAAACACCCGAATCCAAAACACAACCGAATCCGCCAAAAAAATTCGGTGAGGTTTTGCCAAAACGCGTTCGAACCCAAAACACGGCCGCGGAACCGAACCCAAAACCAAAACACAAAACCCGAAAAATTTCCGGTGCACATCACTAGTTATTAGTACTGACAGGTAATACACTGCACAGAGCAGACAGGAGGCAGGATATATATCTGATACATCTTTATTCATGTCTGTATATAAGGTGACGGCTCCTATTCCTGTTATTAGTAGTGACAGGTAATACACTGCACAGAGCAGACAGGAGGCAGGATATATATCTGATACATCTTTATTCATGTCTGTATATAAGGTGACGGCTCCCATTCCTGTTATTAGTAGTGACAGGTAATACACTGCACAGAGCAGACAGGAGGCAGGATATATATCTGATACATCTTTATTCATTAAACATCCTAATGATACTCGGTGGACCCCTTCATTCAAAGTAAAGCATTCATATACCTCAAATACCAAGAAATAATGACACGGAGACTTGAATTTGGCAGAAAAATTGCTAGCTATTTATTGTACCCTAACCATTAGCAAACCTGTAATTGAAAATTTTGTTAACATGCCGATTCAGCCGGCATATGGTGGCAGAAAAAAGAACGGCTCTATTGAACTGACGCTAACCTTAAAAACGTTAAAATTCAAAACTATCCTAATTTAAATACAAACTATAAAATCGGTAATAGGTGCCCAACTCAACCCCCACAGTGACTACCCACCCTGATGGATGCCTGCCGCTGCCCCCGGAAGGGTGGTCGAGCGGCCCTAAAAGTCGATGGAGGTGAGTGCACCTAAACCACACCAAACTGTAAATCACTACAGCTAACAAGACAAACTACAACCTGCCGTTCTTTTCCGCCAACAGCGAAAGACTCCTCCCCAGAGTCTTCGCACCGCCACCATAACCTCACCCTAACTCCTGCAACACTAGACACAGATCCTCCAGGAAAAGCATCATCCCCTCATTGTATAGATGCACACCATCAGGCCGAAAAAGGTGACTGTCTCGGAGCCGAATCCTAGGGTGGCGAACCACTTTGCCTCCGTGGGACAACACCCACTTCGCCACCGCCCCATTCACCTTCTGCCTGGCCTCATCAATCAGGCGACCATCCGCTACACCTCGCCAACTCAACCTTGGCACCATCAAAGAGAACACCAAGACACAATTGGTCCATGCTGCGGCCACACTTGCCAGATCCTTTATCATGGCCCACCGCAGCTCCAAAGATGTCCTCTTCCCCAGGTCGTTGCCACCTAAATGGACAACCAGCACCCTAGGGGCTCCATGCTCGCTGGCCTGACTGATTAGTCTACTCTTCAGCTCATTCCACATCATCCCCCGCCAACCAAGTCAACAAACTCCCTGAGCAATAGGAAACATCCGTGCCCCCTCCGAGGCCAAAAACCTGGCTGCCCACCCATATAGCCAAGTCGTCGTCAAAACAACCTGAAGAGAAGGAAAGGGGGTAAAATTAGTTACTAATTATCTATAGCATTGTTATTAAACGCATTAACCTGAAGGATCTGCCAAAAGAAAAAATTGAGATTTCGTTTATTGCAGAAGTTACGGCCTAGCCGATCTGCACAAGCTTCCAGCCAATTTGAAGCAGAACATAAACACACAAATGGGAAAATCTAAATTAAAATAAGAAATTAAACAGGGGGGGGGGGGGTATAAAATGGGAAAAACATGTAAGAACTCAGCTGGAGGTGAAAGCGTAAAAACCTGCTGAGGGACTTTGATAGAACTGATCAGCCGAATTGTGGATTAGAATTCAGTCCGCAAAAGAACTCCAGACCCCCGCTGCCAGCAGCGGCGAGTGGCTAATCCCTGAGTAGGATAAAACAGGAAGACAAAACGGACGTACAACACAAGGACTGTACAACATGACTTATAAACAACTACAACTTAAACAAAACGCAGTGCAAGCCAGCAACTCACGCAACGGGGCGAATATATCGTCTGTAACTTGACGACTTCCATCGCACCACCGCCTGGATTTCAGCCACGGAAAGCCCTGCCGGCGCAGCCGACGTCGCAGCCCCGATGCGGAAGGAATGCGTCCCGAAAGCAGCGGGTGGAAGGCCCAAGACAGCAACCCAGCATCCAACGAAACTGATATTTCGTCGCTGGCAGCCCGTCATAATGAAGCAACCATGACCCCCGACTATCGGGCCGTACTGCCGCATATCGAACTGCCAACCTCACTGGGCAAATGCTCTCCTCAAGTGCCGGAACCAAGGTGACCCATCGACCTCTACCCACTTGGTCCGTCTTAGAGCGACGCAATCGGCACAGCAAGGACCTCTCACCCACCACCACGTCCTCGAGAAGCATGCGCGAATCTGCTCGCTTAGAAGGCGCCACCATCTCCGAAACCCGAAAGGCACCGTGATCAGCCATTGAGAACGCCAAACTGAACAGCAGCGACTCAAACATGGACGACGCTATACCGCCCACCGCCCTGATGACATCCGGAAGCAAGGCTGCATCAATTGGCCGCCTCCTGTCAGGCGGCACCGGCGCCACGCGCGCCCATCCCTTCATCGCCTTAAGCAGAATCCCGCTTTTCGTCACGTCAGGGACGCCCTTGATTTTGCTAAAGAACGAAATACCAGCCAAGTATTGGGATACCACCGCTCTGGACCTACCCGCAACAAACAGCTGCCAAATAAAAGAAAGCATCATCCGATGTCCGCTCTTACCTTGCTGACTTCGTCCTCTAACAAACTCCTCCCACTCGCTCCAAGCTTGTCCATAAGCCTTGAGCGTATTCGGAGTGACTGACCGCATCGCTAGACTCTCCAATCCGGCCCGATCACCTGCCAGACATAATCGGGACATTGAAAACCGTGCTCGCCGGCCTCGGGTGCCAACAAACAAAACCTTTCCCATTGGCCGCGTGACAAAGCATCGGCAATTCCGTTCTGCAAACCAGGCACATGCTGCGCGCGGAACCGCACGTTTCTCTGCAGGCATGTCAACAGCAACTGCCCCAGCACCCTCAGGACCACCAGCGACTTCGCCCTCTGGTTATTTATCGCGTGCACCACGCCCAGATTGTCACATCTGAACAAGATGCTGCGATGAGCCAGACGATCGCCCCAAACCTCCAGCGCCACCATAATGGGGAAAAGCTCCAGCAGCAAAAGGTCCTTAGTCAAACCTTCGCGATGCCACTCCGCCGGCCACGAGGCCGCGCACCAAGATCCCTCCAGATAACAACCGAACCCAGAGGAACCCGCCGCGTCGGTAAACAGCAGCAGCCCGGCGCTGTCGACCATTGGGACCTGCCATATACACACCCCGTTGAAGTCCTCCAGGAACGAGGCCCATACGGCCAAATCCCTCTGAATCTCGGAGGACAAGCGCACGAAATGATGTGGTCTGGCACACCCTGCGGTTGCCCGTTCCAGCTTCCGGCAGAAAACCCTGCCCATCGGGATTACCCGACAAGCAAAATTTAAAATGCCCAGCAAGGACTGCGCCTGCCGCAGAGTGACTTTGCGCGACCTTCCGAACCGGCAGATAGCCTCGCGGAGCTTTGCAACCATGTCCGGAGGCAGTCGACACGATCCCGCCACCGTGTCGATCTCAATCCCCAAAAATGACAAACAGGAGACCGGCCCTTCTGTTTTATCCTCGGCCACAGGAACGCCGAAGTGAAAAAACAGAGCTCGGATGCTGAACAGCAAGTCGCCGCACCGCGGCGAATCTGCCGGACCCACACACAGGAAGTCGTCGAGGTAATGTGCGACCCCGTGACCCCCTGACGAAGACTCCACGCACCAATGAAGAAAAGTGCTAAACCGTTCGAAAAACTAGCAGGACACGGAACAACCCATCGGCAAACATTTGTCAATTAAATATTCCGCTCCGATCCGAAAACCCATAAAACGGAATGAGTCCGGATGCAACGGCAGCAACCGAAATGCGGATTCAACATCTATCTTAGCCATCAGGGCCCCATGGCCGTAACTACGGACCAGCTCTAGTGCCTCGTCAAACGACTGATACACCACCGAGCAATGAGCCGGCGGTATTGCGTCGTTGACTGATGACCCCGACGGGTAAGGAAGATGCTGAATGAGCCTAAAAGCACCTGGAGTCTTCTTAGGAACCACCCCCACTGGGGAGATGACTAAGTCATCCACTGGGGGTGATAGAAACGGTCCCTCCATCCTACCCAGCCTAACCTCCTTATCCACTTTCTCCCACAGAACTAACGGCAAGGCACGTGCAGACTGGAGATTCCTCTGGGCCCGGACCGAAACCTTGCTCGCAACAGGCAAGCGAAAACCAAAACGAAAACCGTCAAACAAAAACTGCGCATCCGCCCTATTTGGATACCACTTCAACCACTTGCCCATTGTATCCAAATTAATTGGCGTTGGAGCCCTGCGGAGCGCTCCCGCCCGCCCCAGGTCTTGGGTAATTTTGCTTACCCCGGGCACCCTGGCGAGTGCCTTTAAAGCAGGTAGAGTCTGGGTGGGAGCCGCCACATTGCAAGCACAAATGTCGGAACCGACACTGCTTGCCGAAGGAACAGGTCGCATTGTTAAACGCGAAGCACTTTCCTTTTGCGACGGCCTGCCCCCCTCCGCGGACGGCCGACCTACCTGCCTTGCCCGATCCACCGTCCGCGCCGGTCCCTTGGGCGGACGACCCTGCGCGGTGCCCGTCTGCCCCCGGAATCCGGGGCTCCCTAGCCTGTTGAGAGGCCCGGGTAACTTGTAGCCAGACTTCGACGTCCTTGCAACCGAAGTCTATCACTTGCAAGCAGTCCTGCTTTTCCCGGAATTTTTCGTCGTACATCCGCCATTCGACGCCTGACGATGTGCGCTGCATGTCGTGGATTAAATGCAGGTAACGAATGACATTCATATGCTCGTCCGGCCTATCCTCTAGGTAACAAGCCGCGAAGACACAAAAACCGGCCAGCCAGTTATCGAAGGTACGGAAAGCCTCGGCTCCGATGCCCTTCTTCGCTGACGCCGATTTATACTCCTTCTTTGCATCCTTCGTCAAGACGAACATATCCACGTAATCCCCCCTGCATATCTTCCTACGGCAGCTGTCCCTCAATCCCCGCATCAGTGCGGTGTAATCGCAGTGGACTACACCAGGTAGGTCGCGGTGCTTCTTGGCCCTGCGAGCGTCCTCGCTAATCCGCCTCCGCCTCTTCCGTCTCTCCTGTCGGCCCGCCGCCCTCTTGGCGTATTTCGTCGCGCGCTTCTTTGCCCTAGTCGTACTACTGACTTAGGACGCCTGCGACGACAGAGACGAAGACGAGGACGAGCTGCGAGAACTAGAACGCGTGCTGGAGCCCGACCCAGACTGGTCCGACTCACCTGACGCCATCGACTGCTCGGACCTAGAATCCTCCGGTGTGGCGAACGCAACATCATCATCCTCGCTCACCTCCATCTCCCCTTCTCCGCGATCACCTGCAGAAAAAGACGGAGAGAAAGACCCAGACAACAGTCGCGGCGCATGCCCAGCACCTCGGAGGGGAGGCGTCCTCTCTGCGCGCCCCTGCTCGTCCCGCCCGGCGCGATGATCAAGCTGCGCTGCGGCCGCACCGAGCTCCCGGCATGCCCGAGCAACCCGCTGCGCCGCCGAAACCATCCTCGCACCGGACCCGCCTGCCACCGCATGCGCTCCGGAACTGTTAGCCACCCCCGGGGAAGCGGCCGCGGCCAGCGGCCCCAACGCCGCCACCACCGTGGCCAGGGCCGACGCCAAAGTACCGGAGGGGTCCTGACCACCCCAAAACTCAGCGTCGCCCCCCGCGGGTTCCCCAGCCGGTGTGGTCGCACGCCTGCTCGCCGGACGCCTGACCGGCGCCAACTGGGGCCCCGACGCCCTGCGCCCAGCCTGCCTCGGTGGGGAATATGCAGCGCCCCTAAGCGCCAGTGGCCCTGACACCCACCAAACTCTGCCCACTCCGCTGGACTGCCCGCCGGAGCCAGCGCTGCTGTCGCAATCTATCCCGCCGCGCGCACCCTCCCCCCGCAGGCCGGAGCTCCCTCCGCCCGCTGGGAGGGCGCCGCGGCGAGACTCTTCCCGACCCTGAGCAGCTCTGCTGCCCCTGACATACTTTCTGTCCCTCCTTCTCCCCCGTTCCCCGCCGGCCTCCGGCTGTTGGGGAGTGGGCAGGGGAGACAGGGAGACCAGCGGCGCCGCTGCGCGCACACGTGCGCGAACGGCACCGCCTGTGGTGAGCGCGGGCGCGGGCACACCCCGTGTGCTCGTCCCGCCTCTTCCCTCCACCAAGCTCCCCGCCGCATCCACTGGTAACTCTGCCGGACGAGGCCCAGCGACGGGCCTCGTCCGGCTAACCACCGCCTCCCGCCTATTCGTCCCCCCTCGCCCGGCACTGCTTCGCGGCCGTGGCAAGGGGGAAAAGACCGTAGACGAGAGCGGCTCCAGCGACGACGGGCGCCCACTGCGGCGCGCATGCGCGCGCCCGCGGGCGCCCAACCCTGAGGCTCCACGCACTGTGCTCGGAGGTGAGGGCTGCTGCCCGTCCACCTCCGGGCGTCTTAGCTGCACCCTTGGTCGTCCCCGCTGCCCGCTCCCGGCCGGCAAAACCGGCCCGGCCCCCAGCGGTAAGGACGACCGCGTACGCCGCTCCGTCCCGCTGCCAGAGCCCGTGAAGGCCCCATGGGGACGGGACGCCGTCCCAGGGCCAGCCAGGCCGTCCTCGGGCCCGGACCCAGCGCCCGATGATCGGTAACGGGCCGGTGTCCCGGCGGAACGGCGAGGTCGGGAAGCCATACTACAATGTAGTGGGATGTAGGGGAGAGCTGGATATAATATAGGATTTAAAATCCAGACAATCAAAATGGGGAGACTCTGCTATGCAGCACTCACCCACTCACAAGGCAATTCAGCAGCAAGAGAGACCAGGCTGGGCCTAGCATTTCCTACATATATTAACCCTCCCCTTTTTCCAAAGGCTGTACTTTCCTCACAGCTAGGTCCACCCCTCACAGGATGTTTAACTCTTTCCTTTCCTATGCAGTCAATTCTCTCTCCGTCTGTATATAAGGTGTCGGCTCCTATTCCTGTTATTAGTAGTGACAGGTAATACACTGCACAGAGCAGACAGGAGGCAGGATATATATCTGATACATCTTTATTCATGTCTGTATATAAGGTGACGGCTCCTATTCCTGTTATTAGTAGTGACAGGTAATACACTGCACAGAGCAGACAGGAGGCAGGATATATATCTGATACATCTTTATTCATGTCTGTATATAAGGTGACGGCTCCTATTCCTGTTATTAGTAGTGACAGGTAATACACTGCACAGAGCAGACAGGAGGCAGGATATATATCTGATACATCTTTATTCATGTCTGTATATAAGGTGACTGCTCCTATTCCTGTTATTAGTAGTGACATGCAATACACTGCACAGAGCAGACAGGAGGCAGGATATATATCTGATACATCTTTATTCATGTCTGTATATAAGGTGACGGCTCCTATTCCTGTTATTAGTAGTGACAGGCAATACACTGCACAGAGCAGACAGGAGGCAGGATATATATCTGATACATCTTTATTCATGTCTGTATATAAGGTGACGGCTCCTATTCCTGTTATTAGTAGTGACAGGTAATACACTGCACAGAGCAGACAGGAGGCAGGATATATATCTGATACATCTTTATTCATGTCAGTATATAAGGTGACTGCTCCTATTCCTGTTATTAGTAGTGACATGCAATACACTGCACAGAGCAGACAGGAGGCAGGATATATATCTGATACATCTTTATTCATGTCTGTATATAAGGTGACGGCTCCTATTCCTGTTATTAGTAGTGACAGGTAATACACTGCACAGAGCAGACAGGAGGCAGGATATATATCTGATACATCTTTATTCATGTCTGTATATAAGGTGACGGCTCCTATTCCTGTTATTAGTAGTGACAGGTAATACACTGCACAGAGCAGACAGGCAGTGGCGGTTCTTGCCACGGGCAAGCAGGACTTTTGCCCGGGGCGCCGCCTTCCGGAGGGCGCTGGCGCCATCCGGAGGGCGCCGCACCGTGGCAAGATCCGCCACTGCTGCCCGCTGTGTCCCCCGTCCGCCTCCGCTGCCCGCTGCCATCCCCGTCCTCGGCGCCTCCTGTGAAGGGAACTAGACGCTATGCGTCTAGTTTCCCTTCGTGGAGAGTAACTGCTGAGCGGTGCGCGATGACGTCATCGCGCACCGCACAGCAAAGGTCCTCTCCACGAAGGGAACTAGACGCATAGCGTCTAGTTTCTCTTCGTGGAGAGGACCTTTTGCTGTGCGGTGCGCGATGACGTCATCGCGCACCGCTCAGCATTCAAGCGGCGCTTTCAATGTACAGGGGGCGTGACTCACCACGCCTCCTGTATTAGGCCACGCCCCTTTCCTGCCCGGGGCGCTCTGCGCCCTTGAACCGGCCCTGCAGACAGGAGACAGGATATATATCTGATACATCTTTATTCATGTGTGTATATAAGGTGACGGCTCCTATTCCTGTTATTAGTAGTGACATGTAATACACTGCAGAGAGCAGACAGGAGGCAGGATATATATCTGATACATCTTTATTCATGTCTGTATATAAGGTGACGGCTCCTATTCCTGTTATTAGTAGTGACAGGTGTTAGGGTATGTTAACCTATTCAGGTCTGGTCTATAAACTCTCTGCAGTCATCAGTCAGAATTCTGTTTCTTTTGCAACCGGTTGGAGATCAGTGAATGAAAAGGTGACACAGGATCATGTGTAACCTAAGCAGACCATAGTTGACCTGGCTTAGGGGCCATATAAGGTTTATTTTATAGCTGGAGGACAAAGGATTCATGTTTGCCAATACATTTAGCCAATCAGAATACACCATGTATGTCTCAAAAACTGTAATACATCAATTGTCATACAAGATTATAATTAGCAATTAGAACATTCTAGAAAATGGTTAGTGCTTCGTTTATCAGTCTTTCGGACATAAACTTCTTTCCAATTAGCCTTGGATACATCTGGCGTTGCCTTGTCCTTGAACACGTCATGCTTTAGAACAAGATATTCAAGGTATAAAGTCTGAATATATCTGTCCAATATTTTTAAGGACACATGAACACATTTTTTGTGATTAACAGTAAATATCTTAATCAATGCAAAAAAGCGTGAATCAATATATTTGCTATACTGCGGAAGCTCCTACACCATCATTTCCCCTCTTTTTGATTCCACTTTTTCTCCCTATTCTACCTACACTAGGCCTGAACTATTCCCTTTCAGTAAACCAGTCCCCTGGACTTATAGCCCAAACCTTGGGGATTACCCCTAACAACAACCAAAGGATAAGTAACTTAATTCTTCTGGCTGGAGAGTCACTGTCAACTTCTTCGAGTGGGATGCATGTAATCAGGTATCACAACCTTTCACCTTAATTTAAGGTAGACATGGTTAGCAGCACTTGATATGGACCATCATATCTTGGTTCAAAGGTCTTTCTCACATGTCTCTTTAAATAGACCCAATCTCCTGGATTTAGCTTATGCGTAGCTGATCCTTCTGGGTCTGGAATGTAAGAAAACACTCGGCAATGGAGGTTAGTCAATGTTTTACAGACCTCCTGTACATAACCTGTTAAATCACCATGATTATGTTGTAATTGTTGTGGATAATAACAACCTGTTCTTAGAGCTGACCCAAACAATATTTCATATGGAGTCAGTTTACTAGGTCTCATGGGTGTGGTCCTAATATTAAACAAGACTATAGGTAGGCATTCTGGCCAAGTTCTTTTGGTTTCTGTCATTTTCTGTAGTTTTAGCTTAAGGTCAAAGTTCAGATGTCCCCCCTCCCTCTCGCCTGGGGGCGGTAAGGCAAGTGGAAGGCCTGCTGTACCCCCAAATCTTTCATTATATGCTGCATGATTTCTCCTGTGAAATGTGTACCTCTATCTGATTCTATAACCTCAGGTATCCCAAATCTACATACTACTTCTGCTATCAGTTTCTTTGCAGTGGTTTTTGCTGTGGCTTTGCTTACTGGCCAGGCTTCGGCCCAGTGACTAAACATGTCCGTTGTTACTAGTACATATTTATATGGACCGCTTCGTGGCAACTGTATATAGTTGATTTGTAGTCTTTGAAATGGGTAAGAGGCTTTGGGTATAGTTCCTAGAGGTGTCTTGGTTCTTTGTCCTGGATTGCTGATTCCACAGATCCAGCATCCTGCTACAAAGTGTGTTGCAGCTTTATTGAAGCCTGGAGCTATCCAATGCTCTTGTACTCTATTCACCATGGCTTCCTTTGAATGATGTACTTGTCCATGAGCTACTTGTAACATAGGTGGAAATAGAGCTGCTGGTAGACAGTACTTTAATTCTCTTGACTTCCAAAGTCCATGTTCATCTTCTTCTGCCCCCAATCGTCTCCATTTCTCCTTTTCTCCTTGTGATGTTTGTTGTTGAATTTTGATCAACTCCTCTACACTGGGCATTTGCTTCACATCTTGAGCTACTAAGACTTGCTCAAGTTCTTTTGATTGTAAGGCAATTCTCTTGGCTTCTGCATCTGCAAATGCATTTCCTTTAGCTTCCATGGTTTGGCTCTTAGTATGTGCTTGTACCTTGATTATGCCAATCCTTTTAGGTAGTTCCAATGCTCTGAAGAGTTCCATAATTAAACTGGCATGTTTGATAGGTTTTCCGTTTGCACCTTTGAAGTCCCTACTTTTCCAAATAACAGCGTAATCCTGCGACTAGATATTAGCTGTCATGTTTTCAGCATGTATGCAGGCTCTGGTCATTGCTATGAGTTCTGCTTCTTGTGCTGACATTCTTGGTAGCAATGGTCCAGAGTCTATGACTTCAGTTTCAGTTGTTACTGCATATCCTGTCCTTTGGGATCCATTATCATAATATCTTGATCCATCGACGAACAGGTTCATGTCTGGATTGTCCAGTGGTGTATCTTGGACATTAGGAAGAGGTAAAGTCTCTAATTCCATGAGGGCTAGGCAATCATGTGGAAATGTTTGTGTTGTATTTTCTGCGTATGTAGCAGCATTTTCCTCCTCATCTGATGATTTACCATCATTACCATTTCCCCCTCTCCTCCCCTCTTTGAATCGTTGATGGGAAGGAGTGTAGCTGGGTTTAGTACAGTGCATCTTGTGATGGTGACATGGGAGGCGCTTAATAGTGCTACTTCATATTTGGTAAGTCTGGCTGCAGAATGATACTTGCTTTTTTCTTGACTTAGTATTTCTGTTACAGCGTGCGGTACTTGTATACACAGTGGATGATCAAGCACAATGATGTCTGTCACCTTTTCCTTCAGTATTGCTGCTGCTGCCACTGCTCGGACACAGGATGGTGCTCCTCTGATAATCGGATCCAGCTGGGCTGAATAGTATGCCACTGGCCTTTGTTTTGGTCCGTATTTCTGGGTGAGCACCCCTAAAGAATGCCCTCTGTTTTCATGGCAGAATAGGTTAAAAGGCTTTTTGTAATCAGGCAATCCCAATGCTGGGGCTGTTATTATGGCTTGCTTTAGTTTTCTTACTGCTTCTTCAATGGTGTCCCTGTTTTCTGCTGACGCCTCCTTTTTTGTTAATTCATATAGATGTTGCATCAGTAATGAAGCTGAGGGTATCCATTCTCTGCAATAACCAATAAGGCCCAGAAAAGCTCTGATTTCCTTTAATGTTCTTGGGGTTTTTGCTTGAGTTATTGCTTTTGTTCTTTCATCAGTAAGATGCCTTGTTCCTTGGGATATGCAGTGTCCTAAAAAGATAACTCTTTTCTGTACTAGCTGTAGTTTGGCTTTTGACACTCTGCAATCTTCTTCTGCCAAAAAGATGAGTAGTGATGCTGTTTCCTTTTTGCACTTCTCTTCTGTCTGTGCAGCAATAAGCAGATCATCGACATATTGAACTAACTGGGTGTCTGTAAAGTGCGGTCTCCATTTCTGCAGGATTAATGCCATTGCCTCTGAGAAATCTGATGGACTGGTTGCTCCCCCTTGGGGTAATCGTGTCCAACAATATTGTTTACCTTCGTGAGTGAATGTTAGAAACTTCTGGCTTTCCCATTCATCAGTAGATAATCTGTTTTTCCCTCCTTTTGAATCTTGAGATTCAACACCTTTATTGATTAATGTTGGAAAAGGGTTGCTGCGTTGAGGGTAATACATCTTCTGATGGTTACTTGTCGCACTTTGGCAATGCTACTTCATACATGGTCAGCCTTGCCACTGACAGGTGTTTGGTTCTTGCTTGTTGAAGCTTCTCTGTACCTGCCTGTGGACCCTGGATGATAAGTTTATGATTCAGCACTATGCCTGTGCTCTTATACTCTTCTAGGACTGTTGCTGCTATCACTGCTCTGATGCCGGTAGGTGCTCTTTGATTACCGCTGTCAAGCTTGCTTGAGTTGTAGGCCACTGGTCTTCACCTCAGTCCATGATTTTGCATAAGGACTTCTATGTATGGCCTCCTTCTTTAATAGTCAGGTAGTTCTAGGGCTTGAGATGAGGCAACTGCTGTTTCCAATTGTTCAATAGCTGAATTCATCTGTTGCTGTATGTAGGATGTGGACCCTCCTCCCTTTCAGTGTTGTCATACAATGCTTGCATGTAGACTGGTGCTAGAGGTATCCGTGTTCTTTAGTGTCCTACTAGGCCCAGGAATGATCATCTGACTTGCTTGACACTAGTTGGCATCTTAGCTTGCAGTATAAATCTTTTCCTTCTCACTTTTGTTAGATGTCGGGTACCTTGGGTGTCCTAGGAAGATTACCTCTTGCTTGACTAGCTGCAATTTCTCCTTCTGAGGCTCTGCAGTCTTGGTCTTCCAGAAACTTCACTAAGGACACTGCCCCTTCTTGGTACTTCTTTTAGTGGTGGTGGCAATCAGCAGTTCATTCACATCCTGTATTTAGCTGTGTGTTTTGTGGATAAATCACTTGGTGATATAGCCCCTCCACATGGCTATCCTGGTCCAGTAGTATTGCTTCCTTTCTTCTACAACTGGTACTGCGTGAATGAGCCAATACTGAACTTCTGTTTTAACTTGCTTCTAAATGGCTTTTTGTTCTTTCCTTTGATAAGTTGCTGGAAAGTTAAACTTCTGCTGGTGTGTACTGTATTCTCCTTGGATAAGCTTTAGTACATTGTGCTTCAGCAAAGTCACTGGACATGTACTCCGAGGTCAAGAACTGGGCTGGTATTGGTGACTGTATTTCTTCTGTTGCTTTAAATCATGGCATTATCTCTGTAATCTTGCCATGTAGTACTGACCACTTGTCAGATGTCTTTCTTTGTCCTTCTTAAAGCAGACTTCCTTTAGTCTCCAAACTTTCATGCGACCTTCATATTGTTTCTCAACTTTTCTTTTTCCAATCACCTCTCTTTATGATTCATTCATTATTCTTCATACTATGTCCTTTCTTTACTTGCATATTCTTTCTCACTGCTGCTGGCATGTCATCTTCTTAGTCCAAGTCCACCCAGGCTGGTGTTTAACATAATGATGTTTATGCTGGGAGTTGTTGTTCCTCTTTGTCTTACTTTTCCTGTGAGAGATAGTCTTGTATAGCAGCTTGTATTTCAGGTTACATCTTTGCTTTCTTGCAGGGGTAGGGTTTAATCTCCCAATCCAGTCGTTGCAATGGCTTGATCTGTAAGTAAACGTAGAGGAATCTGGTTGTGCATAAAAACAGCTCTTGAAACCCTTGGGTCTCCTGTGGGTAAAGTCACTTTTATCGAACTGCCAGTGGTGACTAAGTACACTGTTGCCGACACAGGAGTTGCACACCTTCATATTCTATCATCTTGTGTGTCGTATAGTGACTTTATCATAGTAAGTTCTGATGGACTCAGTCTTCTCCTGTTTCAAGTCTGGGGCTGCTGGTGCCCTGAGTGTCTGTGCATGACACCATCTCTTAAGTCTTGTCATGTACATCTTTCCACTTTCAACCGTTGTTCTATTTTCCTCTGTCGGAACGTCCGTTATGGCTGGGCAATCATCTACTGCATCTGCTTTTAACATGGTGCTTACTGTTTGGGCAGTTGCTGGTCCTAGTATAGCCTCACACAACTGGTGGTAGTCGACCCATGCCGGTGTCCATATGGTTTGAATTCTTTCCATATAGGCATAAAATGCTGTTGGGTTTTTTCTAGGATCTGGGGACTCTGCAACTATATTTGCGAGGCCATTGCCATACCATGGTTTGTGGTGTTGGCTCTGTACGATGTATGGTTCGTTCGTCCTGGCTGCATTATCTGGGTTGCGTATTCTCTGTACTTGTGCTGGATACAGAGAAACAGCCAATGATCGTCTTTCAGCATTTCTAGTCGCATAGATATCTTGGCATGGTGGTTCATGGGGTGAAATCCAGTTTCCACAATTTGGGCAATGTTCATATCCTTCTGGAACGCAAAACTGACATACCGGACACAATCTTTCTGGAAAATATGTCAGTTTATTCTGTACATTATGCACCTGGGCATGAAAAGCTGTAGAGGCTGTGTCTTGACCCCTTGCTTCTCCTCTTCACCTGATTTGCACCCTTTCGCCTATAGTTCCTGATTGTGGACAATTGTTTACTGGACTCATAGCTTGATTCCAGGTGTCTACCACTCGTTTAAACATGAGGGGAACTTTAGCTGCCCAGTTTCTTTGGTTTGATCTTGTTGGGGTTTCTTGTGATAAAGTATCAGGACACTGGGGCATACTCTGTACACATAGCTCAGGTAAATCATTTGGGTTTTCAACCACAGATCCTTCCAAGATAGGGCTGATTATTCGCCACTCTTTTCCTGGTTCATCTCTTTTCAATTTCACTGTTAGTGAGCTTGCAGATGATTCAATTCTGTTCATACTAGGGTACCTGGGTGTGCATGCATGTCTGGGTATAGGGGTGGGGTATAGTGTGGAGGTGCTGTTGCTGGACTAGGTCTCAGTGGTCATTAATTCACTTGGTACCTCTTGCTGCTTTAAAATTGTTCGGCTTGCTCCCGAGTCTATAATGCATTGATATTGGTGACCTGTTGGCAGTACAAGGGTCACTTGATCATTTTCTTGTTCAGATGGTGTTTTGGCAGGGAGGTACCTCGGGAAGCCACTTCTTCATGCTTTAGGTTTTTCTTGCTGGTTTTCACACCATTCCTTGTATTTTTTGCAATTCTTCTTGAAATGTCCTTTTTGCTTGCAGAAATAACACTTTCTGTCATCTTGCTTGGTTCCTTCTTTTGAGTTCCTTCCTGTGGCCCCTTGCGTTGGGCTTCTGATTTTCCACTTGCTTTGTTCCTGGACAACGTGAACTGTTACCTTCGGTATGGCATTCTTTTCTTTGGCTTTTCTTATTTTTTCATTTTCTCTTTCTTGTGCTACAGTGATCCAGATGGATACTTGATCTCTACAATTATGCTTAATTATCCAACTCTTGTTACAGGAGGCAAATTTTTCCCATTTCTCTAAGTCTGGTGTCCCTTCTGACGGAAAACCTGCTCTTTTAAAAATTTTACTTATTCCTTTCAAAGCTTTCCTCCCCTCCCTGTTACTAACAATATCCACGGGTTTGTCGGGCCCTGACATCTTTACAGACCGCGCTCCCATGCCTGGGTGAACGTGTGCGGAACCCCTCCTGATGTGGTATTTAAGTAACTCCTTTTGAGGGACTTAAAATCTCCTTTTAGAGCTTTCCTCCCCTCCCTGTTACTAACAATATCCACGGGTTTGAACCCATCCTGTTGTGGTATTTTAGCAACCCCTTTTGTGGGACTTAAAATCTCCTTTTAGAGCTTTCCTCCCCTCCCTGTTACTAACAATATCCACGGGTTTGAACCCATCCTGTTGTGGTATTTTAGCAACCCCTTATGAGGGAATTAAAATCTCCTCGTGAGACGCTGACTCTGAAGAATCTCTTCTATCCTTGTACCTAAAAAGCTCCTTAAATCCGTCTGTGGACAAATGACTGGGGTTGTAGTGTTGTCCCTTCCTCCCTGTGTTGGTGGAAAATCTGTTAGTACTGCTCCCCAAGTGAGACTTGCATAATAGATTATTTCTTCTGGATCACTGAGATGCGTCCCTAATATTATTGTTAAGTCACTCCAAGGGTCTATCCCTCTGCCTATATAGACTCCTGCTTGTACCAGTTCCCCTGTTGTTCCTTGTGTTCTTGGTAAACTCCCCACTATTCTTGGAATACGTTCACCTTGTGTCTCTTTCAGACAGTAGCTGTTCTTTATTACTGACCCAATCCTACCCCTTAACTGTCTTGCATAGGGACATACAATATATACAGTACAATGTGTGCAGGAGAATCTAGTTACTGACACTGGTTTCATTATTCAGCAGACAACCCGACTCCCCCCACACTTTCAAAAGCATATTGACAGAGTACATACAACAGTGCAAGGATACAAAAACAAAGATGACAGTAAATGCTATATCTGTTATCTGTGTGCACGGCAGCTGTTTGAGGCTGCACGGGCACATGGGTCTTAGACCTGGGATTATGTGGTTCCTAGGCCAATAGGTTATGATGTTAGATCAATCATTCTTAATGTAATGTTCCAACAATTCCCTTTTTTAAATGACAACCTATTTTACAATAAAATTCATCATCATTTTCCACATAACCAAATGAGACTTCAGTGCTTGTAATTGCCACCAATCTCGGTGCTACGGACCCTTTGTATTTTCTTAACACAACAACACAGGTACAAGATTTGCATATACCTCTTTGGTTATTTATCAATTCAAACTGTATATCAGCATTAGAATACACCTTGGGCATATGCCACCTTTTAAAAATTTAAAATTTTTCTGGATATTTGATTAATTCCCCCTGTACACTTGTGACAAATTAGCTGAAGATATTTACCCACAATTCAACAATATAACATAAATGTATGGTACCTTAAAAAATTTCTTCTGACTGACACTGGGCTCTTTAAGATATTCTCTGACCTTCCCGACTGGACTTCCGCAGATTCATTCAAGAAACGCTGATTCAAATGAGCAGGTAGAAATCTACACATTAAATCTCACTTACCGTTTTTTTTTATCAGCGGTTCCTGAAAGATCAGAGGATTTATTGCCAGTGGAGGAGATGCTGGAATATCTCCGGACGATGCTCCCAAATGTTAGGGTATGTTAACCTATTCAGGTCTGGTCTATAAACTCTCTGCAGTCATCAGTCAGAATTCTGTTTCTTTTGCAACCGGTTGGAGATCAGTGAATGAAAAGGTGACACAGGATCATGTGTAACCTAAGCAGACCATAGTTGACCTGGCTTAGGGGCCATATAAGGTTTATTTTATAGCTGGAGGACAAAGGATTCATGTTTGCCAATACATTTAGCCAATCAGAATACACCATGTATGTCTCAAAAACTGTAATACATCAATTGTCATACAAGATTATAATTAGCAATTAGAACATTCTAGAAAATGGTTAGTGCTTCGTTTATCAGTCTTTCGGACATAAACTTCTTTCCAATTAGCCTTGGATACATCTGGCGTTGCCTTGTCCTTGAACACGTCATGCTTTAGAACAAGATATTCGAGGTATAAGGTCTGAATATATCTGTCCAATATTTTTAAGGACACATGAACACATTTTTTGTGATTAACAGTAAATATCTTAATCAATGCAAAAAAGCGTGAATCAATATATTTGCTATACTGCGGAAGCTCCTACACCATCACAGGTAATACACTGCACAGAGCAGATAGGAGACAGGATATATATCTGATACATCTTTATTCATGTCTGTATATAAGGTGACGGCTCCTATTCCTGTTATTAGTAGTGACAGGCAATACACTGCACAGAGCAGACAGGAGGCAGGATATATATCTGATACATCTTTATTCATGTCTGTATATAAGGTGACGGCTCCTATTCCTGTTATTAGTAGTGACGGGTAATACACTGCACAGAGCAGACAGGAGGCAGGATATATATCTGATACATCTTTATTCATGTCTGTATAAAAGGTGACGGCTCCTATTCCTGTTATTAGTAGTGACAGGTAATACACTGCACAGAGCAGACAGGAGGCAGGATATATATCTGATACATCTTTATTCATGTCTGTATATAAGGTGACGGCTCCTATTCCTGTTAGTAGTGACAGGTAATACACTGCACAGAGCAGACAGAAGGCAGGATATATATCTGATACATCTTTATTCATGTCTGTATATAAGGTGACGCCTCCTATTCCTGTTATTAGTAGTGACAGGTAATACACTGCACAGAGCAGACAGGAGACAGGATATATATCTGATACATCTTTATTCATCTCCTATATATTTGCCTTAATCTGTGACTCTGTGCTCGTAACGCTGGGCGGAGTCACAGAGCTGGGCGGAGTCAACTGCATCTGCTGCAGGGAGCTACCCCATACCCAGCGCCAGCAGCAGTCAGGTGCAAGACCCTACTTACAGTATAGGAGGTGAGGATGGCCACTAGCTGCCGGCTGCTGTGCCTGTCCCCCCCCCCCCAATCACCTGTGACAGCGGGCTGTGTGCTGTGCAGCGCGGGTCCCGAAAAGGGGGCGGAGCTACGGCGTCATGAGGGGGCGGAGCTACATGGAATAGAGGGGCGGAGTTACACGGGACCAGACAGCTGAACAGTGGTGGAATCAGCATTGCAGTGACGGCCAGCCAGACTTGGTAAGTGGAGGGTGAGAGAGAAATGTGTGTGTGTGTGTGTGTGTGTGTGTGTGTGTGTGTGTGTGTGTGTGTGTGTGTTTGTGTATAGTGTGTGTGTGTGTGTGTGTGTGTGTGTGTGTGTGTGTGTGTGTGTGTGTGTGTGTGTGTGTATATATATGGTGGTGTGTGTGTGTTTGTATATATGTGTGAATTGTGTGTGTGTGTGAGGTATGTCTGTGTGTGCGCACTTTATGGACGCCACTGCTGGGGGGGCCATTACATGCAAGGACGCTACTAATATAGGGGGGCATTACGTATAAGGACGCTACTACTATAGCGGGGGCATTACGTATAAGGACGCTACTACTATAGGGGGGGCATTACGTATAAGGACGCTACTACTATAGGGGGGCATTACGTATAAGGATGCTACTACTATAGGGGGGGCATTACGTATAAGGATGCTACTACTATAGGGGGGGCATTACATATAAGGACGCTACTACTATAGGGGGGCATTACGTATAAGGACGCTACTACTATAGGGGGGCATTACGTATAAGGACGCTACTACTATAGGGGGGGCATTACGTATAAGGACGCTACTACTATAGGGGGGCATTACGTATAAGGACGCTACTACTATAGGGGGGCATTACGTATAAGGACGCTACTACTATGGGGGGGCATTACGTATAAGGATGCTACTACTATAGGGGGGGCATTACGTATAAGGACGCTACTACTATGGGGGGGCATTACGTATAAGGACGCTACTACTATAGGGGGGCATTACATATAAGGAGGCTACTAATACTGGGGGGGCATTACATATAAGGACGCTACTACTATCGGGGGGCATTACGTATAAGGACGCTACTACTATAGGGGGGCATTACGTATAAGGAGGCTACTAATACTGGGCGGGCATTATGTATAAGGACTCTATTACTTCTGGGGGGCATTATGTATAAGGACGGTGCTACTACTACTGGGAGGGCATTACATGTAAGGATGCTACTACTACTGGGGGGGCATTATGTATAAGGACGCTACTACTGGGAGGGCATTACATGTAAGGATGCTACTACTACTGGGGGGGCATTATGTATAAGGACGGTACTACTACTGGGGGCACATTATGTATAAGGATGCTACTACTACAGGGGTGGCATTACGTATTAGGACACTACTATTACTGTTGGGGGGCATTACATATAACTGCTACTACTACTGGGGGGCATTACGTATAAGGACGCTACTACTACGGGTGGGGCATTACGTATAAGGATGCTACTATTACTGTTGTGGGGCATTACATATAACTGCTACTACTACTGGGGGGGCATTATGTATAAGGACGCTACTACTACTGGGGGGGCATTATGTATAAGGATGCTACTACTACTGGGGGGGCATTATGTATAAGGATGCTACTACTACTGGGGGGGCATTATGTATAAGGACGCTACTATTACTGTTGGGGAGCATTACATATAACTGCTACTACTACTGGGGGGGCATTATGTATAAGGACACTACTACTATTGGGGGGGCATTACGTATATGGACGCTACTACTACGGGTGGGGCATTACGTATAAGGACGCTACTACTACGGGTGGGGCATTACGTATAAGATGAATAAGATTGTGCTACATTGTGGCGTAATTTTAAATGGGGGTACTATTGTGTGGCCATGCCCCTTAGTTGTGAGACCACACCACTTTTCCCGATGCACAACAAAGGAATATGGGAGGGCGCAAAATTCATAGTTTGCAGGGGGCGCCGAACACCCTAGCACCGGCCCTGGCCACCAGTAGCAAAAGTACACCACGGCCACTGACACTATCTGCAGGGAGGGGAACAGCGCTGATATGGAGGGTACTTGCAGGCAGCGAGTCGCCGCCCGCAGCTCCTCTCCCACCTACACACCATACCTGCCGCCTGACACCCACACCCCAGGGAGAGGGCGCTAGCTCAGGCACCGCTAGATCAGCATCTGCAGCATACACACAAGGGCTGCCATGCTCAGCGGCAAGCGGTGCGGAGCATGTGCAGCGGGACAGCGCCAGGACGGGACACGCACTAATCAACATTGCTGCTGGGCCGGAGCTCCCTCCGTCTGCAGCCTAAGGACGCGCGCCGCACCTCTCCAGGGAAACACCATGCCTGCCCGCCCACAGGGCTCCGGACGCTTACCTATGCTCCGCAATCACAGCAGCTGACGCTGCCAGGCAGGATGGAGGAATGACGCCCCTCAGACGGGGCGGACAGTGTGCGGCGGAACGGGGCCAGGAAGGAATGCTGACCACGACCCATTGCTGCTGGGTCTGAGCTCCCTCCCTCTGCAGTCATCATCTCACAGCAGCAGCCTGGAGGTTAGTGGCCACCGCGACCCGCACATCCTTACCTCACACATACCTCACACATACCTCACATATACCTCACATATACCTCACACATGAGAGCAAAGGTACACACACTGTGACATCACACCTGTAGCCCACCCCTATATCTGCTAAGTACTCCCCGTCACTATGCCCTGTCACCCTCATCCTGCTCTCTAACTGCCTGTCTGTGTACTGGCCTTCACCCCTCTTACACCATCACCAACCCTCACTAACTACCACAGTGACTATGTGCACTGATATCTGCCCCTCCACCACCTGCAGCGCCCCTGGACCCCTCCCCATCCCCCGCAAACCCCCGCACCTGCCCCTCCACCACCCGTGGCACCCCCACCCACTGCGCCTTCGGACCCCCTACCCCACCCGCAGTGTCTTCCAAATCCCTCCCCCATCTGCAGCAGCCCCTTCACCACTCCCCCATCCGCTGCACCCCCGGACCCATCTTCTGTACCCCCACCCCTCCAGCAACAGCAACACTTTCGGTCCCACTACCCCACCCGCAGCACTCACCCCACCAACCACTCCACCTGCGGACCCCCTACACCACCTGCTCCTCCACCACCTACAGCCCCTCCCGATCCACCGCACCCTCACCCCCCTCCCTCCCTCCCCCACCCGCAGCGCCTCCAGGCCCCCTACCTCACCCGCAACACCTGCACCCTTCTCCGCCAACAGCGCCTCCGGAACCCCTCCCCCATCCGCAACAGCCCCTCCCCCGCCTCCCCCACCCACAGCACCCCCACCCCTCCCGCATCCCCTGACCCCCTCCCCATCCGCTGAACCCCCGCATTCACCCCTCCCCCATCCGCTGCACCCACTGAACCATCCCCTACACCCCCACCTCTCCAGCAACCGCAACACCTTCGGACCCACTACCCCACCCTCAGCACCCACCCCTCCACCACCCACTGCACCTCCGGACCTCCTCCACCACCCGCTCCTCCACCACCTGCAGCCCCTCCCCATCCACCGCGCCCCCACCCGCAGCGCCTCCAGGCCCCCTACCTCACCCGCAACACCTGCACCCTTCCACCCTGCAGCGCCTCCGGAACCCCTCCCTCATCCGCAACAGCCCCTCACCCGCCTCTCCCCCACCCACAGCACCTCACCTCTCCCACACTCCCGGACCACCTCCACCATCCGCTGCACCCCCGCACCCACCCGCGCACACACCCCTCCACCACCTGCAGCACCTCCAGACCCCCTCCCCCATCCACCGCAAATCCACACACCTGTCCCTCCACCACCCATGGCACCCCCACCCACAGCACCTACGGACCCCACACCTCAACACACACGGACCTTCCCTCCTCCGGACCCCTAACCCCATTCACTGCACCCCCCCTCTCCCACCCGCAATGCCTCCACACCTCCTATCCACCCGCTACACCCTTTCCCACCCGCAGTACCTCTGAAACCCCTCCCCCATCCAGCCCAGCATCTGCCCCTCCCCCACACACAACGCCCCCCCCCGGCCCCCTCCCCCGGTACCCACCCGTGGCGCCTCCAGACCCCCTATGCCACCCGCCCCTTCACCACCTACATCACCTCCGGACCCCCTCCCCCATCCGCCACACCCCGAATCTGGCTCTCCCCCGCCTGCTGCACCTTTGGATCCCCTACCCCACCCACGCAGCAGGCCCTTCCCAATCCGCATCGCCTACACCATTCGCAACAGCACCGCACCCGCCACTCCCCCACCCACGTTACCCCCGCATCCACCCCTCCCCCACCCACCGCGCCCCCTGGACACCTCCCCCATCCACTGCACACCCGCACCAACCCCTTCCCCATCTGCAGCGCCTTCGGAACCCCTCCTCCATCCGAAACAGCCCTGCAGCTGCCATCCCCCACCTGCAACACCCCTGCTCCTACCCCACCCGCAGCGCCTTCATACCCCCTCCCCCATCCGCGGTCCCCACTCCCCAAACCCCTTACTGTTGCAAGGGACTACGCCCCCTTCATCATCGGAAGCCCTTTCATTGTGCAATATTCAAACACTAACAAAACTAGGAATGCAGGTAATACTCCATATATTGAACCCCAGAAAGGCGTGCAGGGGTTAAGGGGGCGTAGCACCTTCCGACGGTGTGAAGAGCGCCCGTAGGGCGCGATGAAGCACCTAGTGTCTGTATATAAGGTGACGGCTCCTATTCCTGTTATTAGTAGTGACAGGTAATACACTGCACAGAGCAGACAGGAGGCAGGATATATATCTGATACATCTTTATTCATGTCTGTATATAAGGTGACGGCTCCTATTCCTGTTATTAGTAGTGACAGGTAATACACTGCACAGAGCAGACAGGAGGCAGGATATATATCTGATACATCTTTATTTATGTCTGTATATAAGGTGACGGCTCCTCTTCCTGTTATTAGTAGTGTGACAGGACGGTACCGTACGGAAGCGCTCGCCGCTTGCCGCGTCCCGTTGACTGCGCACAGAATGGAAGGTCAAGCCGCACAAGCCTGACCACATAGGGGATTCCCGCTTACCGTCAGTAACCGCCTGTTACTGACTCCACCCACTGCGCTGTGGGCGGGTTCTTGCTGCCACCACCAAACTCCTAACCTGCCGTGGCGTTTGGAACCACGGTTCTGCTCTGTATGTGCCGACGCACTGCCTTACCACAGCTGTGTGGTGTTGACGAATCCCCTCTAGCCACTTGCTAGGCCTCTACCGGTAGCTGGCGGAAGGCGGAGCTTGGAGACGTCAGGTGCTTCCCTGGACAGCCGGAGAACGGGGCTAGGTTTGGCCTAACCCTGTAGGTCACAAGATGAAGCAGTCTTCTTGAGGCAAAGGTGTTTATTGCTCAAATAACCTTTAAAAAGGCTCCTCCCTATTGCTAGGGGCAACAGCATACAATCAAGATGTTTTCAGCAGAAGAAGATGTTACAACTACAACTCTGGAGGCACGCAGGTCTCCTTTTTATGTCAGTTTTCCACACAGTACCACAGGGGGGTAAGCCCTCCCTGTCTTCTCCAACCAATCAGGTTATTTTACAAAATACCAATAAATTACATTTTACAAGGATATAAGTGCAATAAAACAATATCCTCCTTCCTGTCACCCAGACAACGTTTGGTATCAGATTAACATTCACTATTGATAAATTTATCACATATCTTCAAAATACAGATGTTTCTGGTCATTCCCATCTCCAGGCAATCCCAGTGTCTGAGATTACAACAGGAATGCTACAATACAAACAAACAGTCTTCCTTCCTGCATAGGTCGTTCGTATGTCAATTAAATCAGGTACATGAAACAAGTTCCAAGCCCATAAACCCAATGATTAGCATCTCTCTCTAAGGAACTTACACATCAAAAGGTATTGTCCTTCACACCTCTCTGCTAGCACGGAGCCATTAGCATGCCCCTTCCTATTTCCAGAGGATAAGAGATGCTTATTCAGTAACTGCATTTTTCCTTTAAATACATTTCATTTAAACACGTGTTTCCCTTTAAATATACACCAAGCCTCTCTTGAATATAAAATAAATACATTTAAACATGTCTTCCTGCAATGGTGCACAGAGCACTACATATGACATGTTAAAACACATGATTCAACAAACTTTTAAACAGTCCGCAACATGGCGCTGGGCACGAGGGTTAACCCCTTCAGTGCTGCAGACGCCATTACACGTGTGGCTGGCTTGTCTCTCCGGCCACATTCCTTCCCCCCCATTCAAGCTGGTCAACCAGGGACCCATGTCCCAACGATTTGGGTCCTGGTCCCGCAGTCCCTTTTGTTGAAGGGGACGCTACCTAGGGTGTGTAGGCCCCGGCCTAGACAGTTCATCCATAGTGCAGTGGGCCTCTCTTCGTGGGTGCACAATGTTTAAATAGTCCACCTGAAGTCCAAGTTCAAGGCTCCACCACAAAAGTCTGTCCAATTTCCCCAAGGTAGGTTGCAGCCACCTGACAGGTAGGTGGTAAGTCACCACGGTGGGGGGCCGGTTACAAACAAGTGCCACCCACGGTGTCCCAACTGTGGCATACCCTACCTCCCACAATAGCAGTATACTGCTCAGTCAGGCCACAGGGTGCTCCTGCCCATATGGCTCTTTCTGGCTCGGTACTGCTCCCAGTCCGTGCAGTGGCGCAATAGTTCGTAACACACAGTCCAGGTCAAGAATGTGCGCCATCAGCACTGGAGCGGGTACCCGAGCCTCTTTCAATGACTGGAATGCCAACTCGCAAGCGGGTGCAAATTCCACTGACTTGGGAATGCCCTTCCTAGCCATCTCTGTCAAGGGGTTCACTACAGGACTAAAGTCAATGACAACATGTCCGTAGGGCCTTACAGGTTCTAAGGTCAGTACCGGTCTGGGTGATGTGGGTCGGGGACAGCCTCTGGTTGCCTCCACCCCCTCTGGGTTGGGCCTACCCCTGTCTCCTCCCACATGGTGCCCCAGGCACTGCACCTCCGTCATACCTATCTGGCAACTGTCTGCCCTAACTGTCAGACCTGCCCTCCAATCCTCTTCTGTCGACCTATGACTCGGGAAACCTACCCTGTCACCTAGGCCTACTCTTTCCTCCTCGTCCGCTACCTGTGCCACAGTGATGGCGGCCAGACCACCAGCCTCTGGATCCTGTGTGGCATCCACTACAAGGAGGCTGCGTGTCTTCCCCGATCTACTGCGCACAGGCAGGGGACCTGCTATGTCCACAGCAACTTGCTGCAAGGGTTCTCCTATGGGCAGAGGCCCAGAGACAACACAAACGCTGGAGTGCCCCGGCTGCCAACGCATGGCACCAGCCTTACATTTGGTCTGGGCGTCATCCGACATTCCAGACCAGGGTAAGCTCTGTGTCAGGCACTTCAGGGTACGGTCTGTCTCCGGGTTACTGTCCAAAGGGGTTTCGCTGGCAACCGACACCGGTTGCACAGGAACGTTCCCTGAGGGGACCAGTTGGACACATTCCCTATCTGGTCTATCCCCTCCCACTTTCCTGTCTACCCTGTACCTTAACCCTTTCCGCCAGGTCAAACTTCCTGCCCCAACCCTGTCAAGGTCGCTGCCAGAGTGGCGCCTCATGCCTTTCGGGGATGGGTCAGAGAGTTGAGCCTCCCTAAACTCCTGCCTGTGGCCCTCAATCTCTCCTAAATTGGGACACTCTACAGGGGGATCTAGGTGGGGACTACTAGGGTCAGTCTGGTAGGGGTCAGTCATGGAAAAGTCAGTGTGGTTTCTCATACTCACCGCCGGAGTTGGCAAACCACTTGGGTCAGGAGCATCATTGGGCACCCCCACAGGATCAAACGAGCTGGAACCGACATCCTCTGCGTTGCTAGGGGACGTAGGCATACCAGAGGCAAAAGGCATGCGGGGTCGATGTACTGATCTAGCCGCTGTGATCTTTTCCTCTGGGCTGGTTGATGCTGTGGTTGGCTGTGCTGGCAGTTGTCTAGCAGCTGTAGTCTTTTCCTCTGGGCTGGGCTGTGCTGGAGTAGCTGATGTCAACGGTGGTTTTGGAACTTGACTCCGCGGAATGGCGCCAACAAACGTAGTGACGATCCCACCACCCAGGTCATTTCCTAGGACCACATCAGTTGGGAGACCATCCATGACGACAACTTCTCGCAACTCTGGTCCAGCTCCCCAGTCCAGGTAGACTCTTGCCATGGAAACCGCTTTTTCTGTTCCTTCTGCCAGGGTGACCGTGGCAGTGCGACCCTGCAATACTGCAGCAGGATCTATAAGGTGGGGGCTCACCACAGTGATTGAGGCCCCAGAGTCTCTTAGGCCTTCTCCCTACAGGGGTCCCACGTGGACTGGCTGCAGGTGCCTCCACATGTTGTGTAGGGGCTGTTTGGCCATGCAGGTGACTCTCTCCGCAGAGTGCACCTGTCTCTCGCCACACTCCATCGGACTGACTGGAGGGGGAACAGTCTCTGTAGGCTCATCTCCTCTCGTCAAACAAGCGATCCGGGCTCCAGCACTCGGATTTGGGGCACGAGTCTGGGGTGCTTGGGATGCAGGACAGTTCATCCTCAGATGTCCGATTTTCCCACAGCCGTAGCACTTCTTCTCCAGTCGTGGCACCGATGATCTCTGATCAGTTGCAGGGACGCTGCGGTGCGGTTGCTGGCCAAGAGCACCCGGGTTGGAAGATGCTTGTCTTTGGGGGTGATGAGCTGAAGAGGGGGGTCCCCTTGGTGGTACAGTCTGTTGGAGCTGGCTGCTGGCGGGGCGCTTCTGCCCCCGTGGCCGAATTGCCACATATTTGTCGGCTAATTGGGCAGCCATCTTTAAGCTGGATGGCTCCCGATCTAGCACCCACTCCTTCACTTCTTGGGCGCACCTGCGCCGCGGTAGAACTGCTCCCTGCAGATCAGGTCGATCAGTGCGTCCCATGTAGTGGCTTCCGAATCCTTCACCCACTTCACCACGTACTGCCGCAGCTGGTTGGCGAACTGCTCATGGGTGCTGCTAGGATTCTTGGGCAAGTCTCTGAACTTCTTCCTGTAAGACTCGGGAGTGATGAAGAATCGCTGGAGGAGGGCCTTCGCGACTTCGTCGTATGTTCCCACAGTCCTCCGTCGCCACTCCTCGATAGGCCTCCAAGGCCCCTCCATGCAGAGTGGGCACAAGGTGTCTCACCCACTCTGACTTGGGTAGATCGTGTAGTTTACAAGTCCTTTCAAAAACTTGCAAATGTCCATCAATGTCCCCATCACTGTCTGCAAACTTGGCAAACTGTATACGTCCTGATCTGTGTACAACAGCTGACAACGGCTCCCGGGGTACCACGGCCTGTGGTGCCCGCTCATCACGCCACATCTGGATGATGATCAAGCGCTCTTGCTCCGTTGCCCTTTCCCCCAATTCCGCTAGCCGATCTGCTAGGCTATCCGGGCCGCCCCCCCTGGGACGTTGGGATCCTGGCCCTGCTAGGGATTGCTGGGAAACATTGCTGCTGTGAGAGAGGGCGGGGCTTGTGGTTCTCACCGGTTCCTTACGAAGGTCCACTGTTGGGCCGTCCTCTGCGATGCTGACGCCGTCAGTGCTTTCCACCTCCGCCCGATGAGACTCCTCCACGCTCCTGAGCGCCGCCTTCATGACGCTTCTGGACGCGTTGGAAGGGATATCCACACCCTTCCCCTGGCATACGATCTCCAGATCCTCCTTGGACATTCCGCTGAATTCCGCCATCTTGTGCGTTCTCCTGCGCTGCAGTTACTCCTCTCCTGAGTAACTCGGCTTCTCCAATCGGGTGATGAAAAGCCGCCTGGGATTATCCCACCACTATGCCACCAATTTCTGTGACAGGACGGTACCGTACGGAAGCGCTCGCCGCTTGCCGCGTCCCGTTGACTGCGCACAGAATGGAAGGTCAAGCCGCACGAGCCTGACCACATAGGGGATTCCCGCTTACCGCCAGTAACCGCCTGTTACTGACTCCACCCACTGCGCTGTGGGCGGGTTCTTGCTGCCACCACCAAACTCCTAACCTGCCGTGGCGTTTGGAACCACGGTTCTGCTCTGTATGTGCCGACGCACTGCCTTACCACAGCTGTGTGGTGTTGACGAATCCCCTCTAGCCACTTGCTAGGCCTCTACCGGTAGCTGGCGGAAGGCGGAGCTTGGAGACGTCAGGTGCTTCCCTGGACAGCCGGAGAACGGGGCTAGGTTTGGCCTAACCCTGTAGGTCACAAGATGAAGCAGTCTTCTTGAGGCAAAGGTGTTTATTGCTCAAATAACCTTTAAAAAGGCTCCTCCCTATTGCTAGGGGCAACAGCATACAATCAAGATGTTTTCAGCAGAAGAAGATGTTACAACTACAACTCTGGAGGCACGCAGGTCTCCTTTTTATGTCAGTTTTCCACACAGTACCACAGGGGGGTAAGCCCTCCCTGTCTTCTCCAACCAATCAGGTTATTTTACAAAATACCAATAAATTACATTTTACAAGGATATAAGTGCAATAAAACAATATCCTCCTTCCTGTCACCCAGACAACGTTTGGTATCAGATTAACATTCACTATTGATAAATTTATCACATATCTTCAAAATACAGATGTTTCTGGTCATTCCCATCTCCAGGCAATCCCAGTGTCTGAGATTACAACAGGAATGCTACAATACAAACAAACAGTCTTCCTTCCTGCATAGGTCGTTCGTATGTCAATTAAATCAGGTACATGAAACAAGTTCCAAGCCCATAAACCCAATGATTAGCATCTCTCTCTAAGGAACTTACACATCAAAAGGTATTGTCCTTCACACCTCTCTGCTAGCACGGAGCCATTAGCATGCCCCTTCCTATTTCCAGAGGATAAGAGATGCTTATTCAGTAACTGCATTTTTCCTTTAAATACATTTCATTTAAACACGTGTTTCCCTTTAAATATACACCAAGCCTCTCTTGAATATAAAATAAATACATTTAAACATGTCTTCCTGCAATGGTGCACAGAGCACTACATATGACATGTTAAAACACATGATTCAACAAACTTTTAAACAGTCCGCAACATGGCGCTGGGCACGAGGGTTAACCCCTTCAGTGCCGCAGACGCCATTACACGTGTGGCTGGCTTGTCTCTCCGGCCACAAGTAGTGACAGGTAATACACTGCACAGAGCAGACAGGAGACAGGATATATATCTGATACATCTTTATTCATGTCTGTATATAAGGTGACGGCTCCTATTCCTGTTATTAGTAGTGACAGGTAATACACTGCACAGAACAGACAGGAGGCAGGATATATATCTGATACATCTTTATTCATGTCTGTATATAAGGTGACGGCTCCTATTCCTGTTATTAGTAGTGACAGGTAATACACTGCACAGAGCAGACAGCAGACAGGAGGCAGGATATATATCTGATACATCTTTATTCATGTCTGTATATAAGGTGACGGCTCCTATTCCTGTTATTAGTAGTGACAGGTAATACACTGCACACAACAGACAGGAGACAGGATATATATCTGATACATCTTTATTCATGTCTGTATATAAGGTGACGGCTCCTATTCCTGTTATTAGTAGTGACAGGTAATACACTGCACAGAGCAGACAGGAGACAGGATATATATCTGATACATCTTTATTCATGTCTGTATATAAGGTGACGGCTCCTATTCCTGTTATTAGTAGTGACAGGTAATACACTGCACAGAGCAGACAGGAGGCAGGATATATATCTGATACATCTTTATTCATGTCTGTATATAAGGTGACGGCTCCTATTCCTGTTATTAGTAGTGACAGGTAATACACTGCACAGAGCAGACAGGAGGCAGGATATATATCTGATACATCTTTATTCATGTCTGTATATAAGGTGACGGCTCCTATTCCTGTTATTAGTAGTGACAGGTAATACACTGCACAGAGCAGACAGCAGACAGGAGGCAGGATATATATCTGATACATCTTTATTCATGTCTGTATATAAGGTGACGGCTCCTATTCCTGTTATTAGTAGTGACAGGTAATACACTGCACACAACAGACAGGAGACAGGATATATATCTGATACATCTTTATTCATGTCTGTATATAAGGTGACGGCTCCTATTCCTGTTATTAGTAGTGACAGGTAATACACTGCACAGAGCAGACAGGAGACAGGATATATATCTGATACATCTTTATTCATGTCTGTATATAAGGTGACGGCTCCTATTCCTGTTATTAGTAGTGACAGGTAATACACTGCACAGAGCAGACAGGAGGCAGGATATATATCTGATACATCTTTATTCATGTCTGTATATAAGGTGACGGCTCCTATTCCTGTTATTAGTAGTGACAGGTAATACACTGCACAGAGCAGACAGGAGGCAGGATATATATCTGATACATCTTTATTCATGTCTGTATATAAGGTGACGGCTCCTATTCCTGTTATTAGTAGTGACAGGTAATACACTGCACAGAGCAGACAGGAGGCAGGATATATATCTGATACATCTTTATTCATGTCTGTATATAAGGTGACGGCTCCTATTCCTGTTATTAGTAGTGACAGGCAATACACTGCACAGAGCAGACAGGAGGCAGGATATATATCTGATACATATTTATTCATGTCTGTATATAAGGTGACGGCTCCTATTCCTGTTATTAGTAGTGACAGGTAATACACTGCACAGAGCAGACAGTAGAGATGAGCGCCTGAAATTTTTCGGGTTTTGTGTTTTGGTTTTGGGTTCGGTTCCGCGGCCGTGTTTTGGGTTCGAACGCGTTTTGGCAAAACCTCACCGAATTATTTTTGTCGGATTCGGGTGTGTTTTGGATTCGGGTGTTTTTTTCCAAAAACACTAAAAAACAGCTTAAATCATAGAATTTGGGGGTCATTTTGATCCCAAAGTATTATTAACCTCAAAAACCATAATTTACACTCATTTTCAGTCTATTCTGAATACCTCACACCTCACAATATTATTTTTAGTCCTAAAATTTGCACCGAGGTCGCTGTGTGAGTAAGATAAGCGACCCTAGTGGCCGACACAAACACCGGGCCCATCTAGGAGTGGCACTGCAGTGTCACGCAGGATGTCCCTTCCAAAAAACCCTCCCCAAACAGCACATGACGCAAAGAAAAAAAGAGGCGCAATGAGGTAGCTGTGTGAGTAAGATTAGCGACCCTAGTGGCCGACACAAACACCGGGCCCATCTAGGAGTGGCACTGCAGTGTCACGCAGGATGGCCCTTCCAAAAAACCCTCCCCAAACAGCACATGACGCAAAGAAAAAAAGAGGCTTTTTACTGATATTTGGTGTTTTGGATTTGACATGCTCTGTACTATGACATTGGGCATCGGCCTTGGCAGACGACGTTGCTGGCATTTCATCGTCTCGGCCATGACTAGTGGCAGCAGCTTCAGCACGAGGTGGAAGTGGATCTTGATCTTTCCCTAATTTTGGAACCTCAACATTTTTGTTCTCCATATTTTAATAGGCACAACTAAAAGGCACCTCAGGTAAACAATGGAGATGGATGGATTGGATACTAGTATACAATTATGGACGGGCTGCCGAGTGCCGACACAGAGGTAGCCACAGCCGTGAACTACCGCACTGTACTGTGTCTGCTGCTAATATATAGACTGGTTGATAAAGAGATAGTATACTCGTAACTAGTATGTATGTATAAAGAAAGAAAAAAAAACCACGGTTAGGTGGTATATACAATTATGGACGGGCTGCCGAGTGCCGACACAGAGGTAGCCACAGCCGTGAACTACCGCACTGTACTGTGTCTGCTGCTAATATATAGACTGGTTGATAAAGAGATAGTATACTCGTAACTAGTATGTATGTATAAAGAAAGAAAAAAAAACCACGGTTAGGTGGTATATACAATTATGGACGGGCTGCCGAGTGCCGACACAGAGGTAGCCACAGCCGTGAACTACCGCACTGTACTGTGTCTGCTGCTAATATATAGACTGGTTGATAAAGAGATAGTATACTCGTAACTAGTATGTATGTATAAAGAAAGAAAAAAAAACCACGGTTAGGTCACTGGTATATACAATTATGGACGGGCTGCCGAGTGCCGACACAGAGGTAGCCACAGCCGTGAACTACCGCACTGTACTGTGTCTGCTGCTAATATATAGACTGGTTGATAAAGAGATAGTATACTCGTAACTAGTATGTATGTATAAAGAAAGAAAAAAAAACCACGGTTAGGTCACTGGTATATACAATTATGGACGGGCTGCCGAGTGCCGACACAGAGGTAGCCACAGCCGTGAACTACCGCACTGTACTGTGTCTGCTGCTAATATATAGACTGGTTGATAAAGAGATAGTATACTCGTAATTAGTATGTATGTATAAAGAAAGAAAAAAAAACCACGGTTAGGTCACTGGTATATACAATTATGGACGGGCTGCCGAGTGCCGACACAGAGGTAGCCACAGCCGTGAACTACCGCACTGTACTGTGTCTGCTGCTAATATATAGACTGGTTGATAAAGAGATAGTATACTCGTAACTAGTATGTATGTATAAAGAAAGAAAAAAAAACCACGGTTAGGTGGTATATACAATTATGGACGGGCTGCCGAGTGCCGACACAGAGGTAGCCACAGCCGTGAACTACCGCACTGTACTGTGTCTGCTGCTAATATATAGACTGGTTGATAAAGAGATAGTATACTCGTAACTAGTATGTATGTATAAAGAAAGAAAAAAAAACCACGGTTAGGTCACTGGTATATACAATTATGGACGGGCTGCCGAGTGCCGACACAGAGGTAGCCACAGCCGTGAACTACCGCACTGTACTGTGTCTGCTGCTAATATATAGACTGGTTGATAAAGAGATAGTATACTCGTAACTAGTATGTATGTATAAAGAAAGAAAAAAAAACCACGGTTAGGTGGTATATACAATTATGGACGGGCTGCCGAGTGCCGACACAGAGGTAGCCACAGCCGTGAACTACCGCACTGTACTGTGTCTGCTGCTAATATATAGACTGGTTGATAAAGAGATAGTATACTCGTAACTAGTATGTATGTATAAAGAAAGAAAAAAAAACCACGGTTAGGTCACTGGTATATACAATTATGGACGGGCTGCCGAGTGCCGACACAGAGGTAGCCACAGCCGTGAACTACCGCACTGTACTGTGTCTGCTGCTAATATATAGACTGGTTGATAAAGAGATAGTATACTCGTAACTAGTATGTATGTATAAAGAAAGAAAAAAAAACCACGGTTAGGTGGTATATACAATTATGGACGGGCTGCCGAGTGCCGACACAGAGGTAGCCACAGCCGTGAACTACCGCACTGTACTGTGTCTGCTGCTAATATATAGACTGGTTGATAAAGAGATAGTATACTCGTAACTAGTATGTATGTATAAAGAAAGAAAAAAAAACCACGGTTAGGTCACTGGTATATACAATTATGGACGGGCTGCGGAGTGCCGACACAGAGGTAGCCACAGCCGTGAACTACCGCACTGTACTGTGTCTGCTGCTAATATATAGACTGGTTGATAAAGAGATAGTATACTCGTAACTAGTATGTATGTATAAAGAAAGAAAAAAAAACCACGGTTAGGTGGTATATACAATTATGGACGGGCTGCCGAGTGCCGACACAGAGGTAGCCACAGCCGTGAACTACCGCACTGTACTGTGTCTGCTGCTAATATATAGACTGGTTGATAAAGAGATAGTATACTCGTAACTAGTATGTATGTATAAAGAAAGAAAAAAAAAACACGGTTAGGTCACTGGTATATACAATTATGGACGGGCTGCCGAGTGCCGACACAGAGGTAGCCACAGCCGTGAACTACCGCACTGTACTGTGTCTGCTGCTAATATATAGATTGGTTGATAAAGAGATAGTATACTCGTAACTAGTATGTATGTATAAAGAAAGAAAAAAAAACCACGGTTAGGTCACTGGTATATACAATTATGGACGGGCTGCCGAGTGCCGACACAGAGGTAGCCACAGCCGTGAACTACCGCACTGTACTGTGTCTGCTGCTAATATAGACTGGTTGATAAAGAGATAGTATACTACTAATATTATATACTGGTGGTCAGGTCACTGGTCACTAGTCACACTGGCAGTGGCACTCCTGCAGCAAAAGTGTGCACTGTTTAATTTTAATATAATATTATGTACTCCTGGCTCCTGCTATAACCTATAACTGGCACTGCAGTAGTGCTCCCCAGTCTCCCCCACAATTATAAGCTGTGTGAGCTGAGCAGTCAGACAGATATATAATATATATAGATGATGCAGCACACTGGCCTGAGCCTGAGCAGTGCACACAGATATGGTATGTATGTGACTGAGTCACTGTGTGCTGTGTATCGCTTTTTTCAGGCAGAGAACGGATTATAAATAAAAGTGGTGGTCACTGGTCACTATCAGCAAAACTCTGCACTGTACACTACTGAGTACTCCTAATGCTCCCCAAAATTAGTAAATCAAGTGTCTAAACGGAGAGGACGCCAGCCACGTCCTCTCCCTATCAATCTCAATGCACGTGTGAAAATGGCGGCGACGCGCGGCTCCTTATATAGAATCCGAGTCTCGCGATAGAATCCGAGCCTCGCGAGAATCCGACAGCGTCATGATGACGTTCGGGCGCGCTCGGGTTAACCGAGCAAGGCGGGAAGATCCGAGTCGCTCGGACTCGTGAAAAAAAACATGAAGTTCTGGCGGGTTCGGATTCAGAGAAACCGAACCCGCTCATCTCTAGCAGACAGGAGACAGGATATATATCTGATACATCTTTATTCATGTCTGTATATAAGGTGACGGCTCCTATTCCTGTTATTAGTAGTGACAGGTAATACACTGCACAGAGCAGACAGGAGGCAGGATATATATCTGATACATCTTTATTCATGTCTGTATATAAGGTGACGGCTCCTATTCCTGTTATTAGTGACAGTGTATTATCTGCTGCATCATCTACGCTCACCCGCACATGCACTGAGGGTCCTGTTTCCTTATCACCCACAGAAACCCAAAAAAGGTCCAAACTATAGGAATGAAACCCAACACACTGCATACACCCACCCAGGAGACTGCTGTACATACACATGTAACACGCTACATGTCATGAGGGAAAATGCATTATTACAATTCTATCAGAATATAATGTATATTATCCAGTTTATATTAAATACAAATTATACAATTCTCTGGCATTATTCTTACAGAACTGCTCCAAGAACTGACACTCTAGTTTAGATGGATGTCACCAACTTATAATACTGTAAGCTATAAAATTCTGCTCACTAGGGGTGCAGTGTTCCTCTTATCCAGCAGGTGTCACTGCAGCCTCCAATGGACATGTCAGCTCTGTTTTTGTCTACTAAGAAAGCCTGTCCCAAACATAGTAGATGATGATAGTTTTATGCCCCTCTCCTGAGACCTTCATAAATGTGGCTTCCTACAGAGGGCGGCATCACCACCAGCACTGTCTGCCTGACACAGACCCTCCTTAGTAGCAGGGAACAGACCAGCACTGGATCACTGACCTCTGGAGTCTGCGGATCAGGGGAACTCTGCACCCACGTTATACAGAACTTTATATGTTATTATAACTTAATCAATATAAAAGTTCTGGATGGAAGTTACTCTCTCATAAACACATATATTAATTATACAACAAATAGATCCCACCTCTACTATAGTATTTGGACTGTTCTAGATTATTATTGGAAAAAAAAATCCAAAGAAATACATTAGTAATGTTCAGTTCTTAATTTCACACAGTGAGTTAATATATTTTACGATTTCTTGCAAATAATTTCCTTGTTACACTATTTACTTTATGACTTTGATGCAGGAATTATTGTAGATACAGAAGGCAGCATATAGGGGCTCAGTGAAGGTGGCGGAGAAGGTGTGTAAGTGTCTGATGGGGTCACACAGCTGATAGAAGGACAGACGCCCGGCCTCATAGTCCAGGTATATCCTTACTGTCTGCACAGGAGAATATGGATTTATATGTATATATATATTGTTATGACGTGCTCCAAGTTTGTTAGTAAAGCTCAGGTTCCATGACTTGTTATTATAACCAATGAATGATTCATTACCACATATCTTTCTATCCATACTGTGACCGGCCACCCCTATCAGCCATTTCTCTGCTGCACTCACATCCACTTCCCAGTAATGTCTCCCAGATGAGAAGCTACAGGAGCTTAACACCTGCTGGACTAAAAACCTCTCTGGTCCATCTGGTCTCTGCTGATTTACATCAGTATAAGATGCAGATCTGCAATCCTCTGATATAATCATGTAATTACTGGCTGTCTTTATATCCAGTAATATGTCTGCTTTCTCCATCACTGAGAGCTGTCTCTTTATCTGTAGATCCATCAGATTATCAGACAAGTGTAAAAGTCTCCTGTGTAACATCTGTGAGATTATCATCTCATCCAGACATCCAGCGACTCTTACATCACTGGTGACATCACAGCTCCTGTGACTGATGACATCACTCTCTGGTTCTTGCTTCAGGACAGTTAATGGATTAGTGACGTTACATATCTCCTCAATGCTACTAATCTTCCTGGACAGCTCATCCTTCTGTTTCTCCAGCTGTGTGATCAGATCAGAGACTGAGAGTGACATCTGCTCTTCCTGTCTGGAGATTTCACCCAGGACCCCCCTCTCCAGATTGTCTACCTTCTCCCTGATGTCTCTAAACAGATCAGTGACTCTCTCAGTGACACCGGCAGCTTTCCCCTTCTCCTCTCTCCTTTGACCCTGCAGATGTTGCACTCTCCTCTCAGTCTCCTCTCTCTCAGACTTCAAGGTCTCAGTGACAGATCTCAGTGTCTCTTTTTTCTTCTCAGAGGCCACATCCAGAGGCTCCACGTGGTGACCCTGGTGGTCTCCGGCCACCCAGCAGGATATGCAGATAATGGATGAGTCCTCAGAGCAGTAATACTTCACCATCTCCTTGTGTACGGAGCATTTACTATCCTCAAAGGAAACAGTGGGTTCAGTTAAAACATGTTTAGTGGATATACTGTGTTTGCTCAAGTGTTTGTCACAAAATGAGGCTTCACACTGCAGGCATGATTTAGTAGCCGGCACAGGAGAGTTACAGTAAGTACAGAAGACTGGGGTCTCCTCCGGCTCTGGGTGACTACTTCGGAAACTTTCAACAATGTTACTCAGCTTCCTGTTCTTCTCCAGTGCCGGGCGCTCCTGATACTCTGTCCTGCACTCCGGACAGGAATAGACTCCAGCTCCCTCCTGTGTATCCAGCACCCTCACAATACAGTCCCGGCAGAAGTTGTGCCCACATCTCAGGGATACAGGGTCTGTATAAGTGCTCAGGCAGATGGAGCAGCTCAGCTCAGCTTCCAGGTCTGCAGACGCCATTCTAGGGAACAAGAAGAAATGAAATAAATCTGTCTTATGATACAGATCAGTGCAGAGGGTGGGACTGAGCAGTAACGTCCACAGAAATAGATGTGATGACAGTGAAAGTACGTCTGGGAATAGCTGTGTGGGGAGAAATTAGAGCTGTGACATTTTCTCAGTGGACACTTTATTAGTAGGACTTTCCTTTCCCCCCCTATCAGGCTGAATTATTTGTGGCATGGATACAACAGGGTTAGGGAAACATTCCACTGACTCATGGTGACATGATAGCAACACGCAGTTGCTGCAGATGTGTCGGCTGCACCTTCGGGCTGTGAGTCTCTCTTCCCCGCATCCCAAAGGTGTTCTATTGTATGGAGATCTGGTGAGGCCAGTGGAGCACACCGATCTTATGGAAAAGCGTAATCACACACACACACAATTCCAAATACACCCCTTCCTCTGAACTTTCCCTACATGTAAATGCCCTGTTGCTACTTAGGGACCCACGTTCAGCCACAGATGGAAAAGCAATCGTCCGGCAGCCAAAGGCTGGCACAGGCTGTTGATTATTCGCCGGGGTTTGTGGGGTATTTTGTTGACAGTCGCCATATCAACAAGAGAATGTCAACCTGGTCATGTTAATATGCAGCATGTAGACATGCTCACAATGTTGACACAAATGAAATGCTGACATAATTAGAATGTCAAAGTATCACTGGTGGACTAGCGGTGACTGACTTGGTAAGGTGGGTCCGTTGGCTCCAGCAATGTCTTCCAGGTTGAGCGGTCATCTGATGTTGACTTCTGGCGGTTTCACTGTGCTTGAGGCAGTATCACTAACACTTCCCCCCCCCCCCCCCCCCCCACACACACACACCTCCACCACCACCGTGCCCAACCCTCCCTCTGGTGTCTGATTCTAACTGTGGCAAGATGATAATGATTGTGGAGACTGGGAACTTGATAACAGTGGCTTGTAAATAATAACTGTGAAAACTGAGAACTTGGTAACGATGGCTTGTAGATATTGACTGAGAAAATTAGATACTTGGAAATCGTGAATGGACGACTCAGACTGCAAGAATTGGATACTTGAAAATTGTGGGTGCAAAACTCAGACTGTCTTCGGAAACGTGGCTGAAAGACTTGGACTGTGAACTCTGAATACTTGGTAAACGGAACTGGAAGACTTTGGTGTAAATTTACTAAGATGGGAGTTCTATTTAATATGGGATGTTGCCCATTGCAACCAATCAGATTCCAGGTATTATCTTCTAGAAGGTGCTAGATAAATGAGAAGTAGAATCCGATTGGTTGCTATGGGCAACATCCCATCTTAAATAGAACTCCCATCTTAGTAAATTTACCCCTTGGACTGTAAACTCTGGATATTTGAAAAATGTAACTTAAAGACTTGGATCCGAGAAACTGAATACTGAGAAGAGAACCGAAGGAATCACCAACAGCTCTGGATAACCCACAGCTTCCACCTGGCGAGCTGGTAGCCGATGGAGGCAGTGACAGTACTGAACTTGGAATGAGAGCGCAGGGGATAGCGCAGTATCGTACTGGAGAGCAAAGCAGAAGATTTCCAGGGACTCAGAACACCAAGCAACAAGGACGTCTTCGGGAGCACAGAGCTGAAGCACCTTCTGGGAAGAGCAACATAAAGCACTGGCAGTGTTAGATTCAAATCTAACCCCTTTTAAAATGGGAAGCAGACTGGGATTGGCTGAGAAACCACAGAGAGCACTGCTATTGGTTACACTTCATGCATTGGTCTCCAACATGGCTGCTCCCATAACTGCAGACACACAAGGAAGCTCTCCCTTTCCCTGCCAAGTCCCAGATTCCTGAGCTCCAGTGCTCACACCAGCTGACTCTGCCAGACACAGTGCAACCTCACACGAGTGGGAACCGGCCACCCACTGCTGCAGCAGCACTGCCATGACCAGAACAGGGAGACCCCAGGACCCAGGACCGATGGTAAGACTCCGAACCCAGAAAGTACCCCCTTTTTTGAGGGTGGTCTCTGGACACCACTCTTGAATCTTAGGGGAACTTGAATTTCATACGGAAGAACTTAAGACCTTGAAGTAACTTGAAGCGGAAGATCCAACACATATTACAAGATCTGTAGAACCAGAGGTTTGATAAACATTAGAAGACTTGGTATTCTGAACGGCCGATGAAGCCAGAGAATACTTAAAAGATACACAGTTTAGAGATGGCAGAGAAGTGCATTGGAGTTTTAAGTCCTTTGGCTGGGAACTTAGTATCAGGCTGGGAATGACTTCTTGATGACCAGCTTTAATGATCTGGTTCTTATGGGAGGAGATACTTGACTTATCATTGGAAGGACAGCATGAACTTCCTTTTGAAGCAGACTGGTGTAGTTTGAATGAAGAAGAACTGGAATTCTATTTGGAACAAGAGTTCACAGTAGAGTCAGATTTCAAGGGTGGACTAAATTCTTTAATCACTGCTCTACTGAAAGCCCATAAATCCTGGCGCACAGGACCATTACTCTCATTAAGCGGGTTAGACCAATCCAAAGCTTTTCCTCTAAATGTCAAAAATAAATACTGGGTAATGTTAGAAGGAGTAATTCCAGATGAAGGGTTTAACTCCATCAGAGTAAGATATTAAATAACGAGTGTGAAATATTGATCTAAATCACCATCAAACTAATCCTGCAAGGTTGAATCATGCGATGCACACCCGGAAGCTGGAATGGAATTAGCTTGAAAAACTTTAAGTTGGAGAGAGGGTGTCATCTTGGGAATTGTCTGTCTGAAATCCCCAACTGGGACTGACAAACCACTTGGGAGTCTCTACCTGGTTTGAGACTGGTTTGCTGTGGCACTGTTACATAGTATCTTTTCATCTATTTTACTACAGTAAAAAAATCTGGTTTAGACTGCTTTCTCACAGACTTTGACCTAGACTAATTAGACAAGACCCCTGGCTTTGGCCTAGTACTTATTAGCATTCAAAAGCATGGGCAGCTCAATGATACAATAGCTTCCGTACACTTCCTCTGGAAGACACACCCACCAACAAGTTCAATGTACCACCTGAAACACCAGAGACACCACACACTCTCGCAGAATCTAGCTTATGCCCAGACCAGAAGGATGGACCTCACATCACCAGGATACTTGGACGCTTCTCCTTATTATGGCTAAGTATTGAACACACATGGCTAGATAAGGAAATATAACTGGGAATATGTAATGGTAGATTGTGACATAGATACATCTGTAGTATAGCGTTTGGTATTTGTGGATAGTGGTATATATGTATATATATATTTTATTTTATTTTTCATCGAAATGGTGTACAGGTGCGCTGGTCAATGTTCAGTTTCCACTTAGAAAATGGAAAATAATCCTCAAGGTCATCAAAACTCTGGGATATAGCACTGGGTTTCTAGCCTTTCAAAAAAACGCTGCACCCCTCCTGTAGAAACTCCGGACTCCTGGATTGAGATACTCTAGATACAGAAACAAAAGGAGGGGGCGCACATAGTGCAAATCAAATTTATTTAAAACAGGTAAAATCCCTTTAACAAAGGATCCACATTTTTCCTAGAACTAAGTATTTCTTTATCTTACTTCCTCTCTTTTTCTTTCCTAATGGATAGCACACTGTTGATTATTTACATATGGTTCTTGCAGACACGGTTGGATGGGAATTTTCCCTACCTTTTGTGGTTGCAGGGAGGGTGGGAGGCTTTTCTTCCATCTTTTCTGTCAGCCCTTATTTCTTCCCCTTCTTCTAATCAAACTAAAGTTTCTGTTATATATGGACGGTTATTACAACCGTCCTCTTGGGTTCAAAAATTCAAAAACATTTTTGACTGGTGGCCCACGTTGTACTGGCTACTGTTTTCTACATGCATTACGCTGTTTTGTTATAGACAGCGTCCCCTTTTTACACATTACGGCAGACAGCTTCCCCTTTTTATACATTACGGCAGACAGCGTCCCCTTTTTACACATTACGGCAGACAGCGTCCCCTTTTTACACATTATGGCAGAGAGCGTCCCCTTTTTACACATTACGGCAGACAGCGTCCCCTTTTTACACATTACGGCAGACAGCGTCTCCTTTTTACACATTACGGCAGACATCGTCTCCTTTTTACACATTACGGCAGACATTGTCCCCCTTTTTACACATTACGGCAGACAGAGTCCCCCTTTTTACACATTGCAGCAGAGTCGTCGTCCCCCCACAGTAAATCCTGCGTTTGCCCCTGCGTTTACTAACCAGACAGGCAGCACAGGCTCTACCGAGTTCCAAATTGCAGAGGGGGGCCAGGCTGCCGTTGGGCCAAAGAGAGCAGCATCCCTGTCACACTGATGCCGCTCAGCCGCAACAGCAGCTGGTTCAGTGGGACACAGTCGGGCGAGCGGCAGTGGCGGCTTCAGAGGAAGTTGGGCGGGTGGGCAGCGGCTTCAGAGGAAGTTGCGGCGGGTTCCGGGGGGAGCACGGGCGGGCGGCGGTGACAAGCAGTACAGAGGCGCCGCCGCCCTCAGCGGGACACAGGCGGCGCCGCCTTCAGCTGTCTGGGCCATCAGGTGTGGTGCACGATGGTGCGCCCTCAGTGCATTTGCGCTGTGGGCAAGGCACCATCGGCACACACCTAGTTATGGCCCTGGTGAAAGTACATGCAACCCCTAAACACATCTCCTCAATTCAGGACACTCACACTTCCCCCTCATTGACACAGGAAAAGATTAGTGACACCTTTCTGACTTTCTTTGAGACCTTATACACTGCACCACCTGACCAACCTGCAGCTGGTATGGACTTTTTGACGTATGCTGACCTCCCTAGCCTCTCTGAGGAAGATAGAGAATTCCTCACTACTCCCATCACTGATCCGGAATTAGAATCGGCCATCAAATCCCTAGCCAATGGGAAGTCCCCGGGTCCTGACGGACTGTCCGTGGCCTATTATAAACTACTTCTCCCACATGTAAGTGACCACCTTAGAAAACTGTACAACTCACTCTTGGCGGGCCATCCAGCCCCGACTGACTTTAATGCGGCTCGAGTCATAGTCCTCCCTAAACCTAATAAGGATCATACCTTAGTTTCATTTTACCGACCAATCTCGTTATTGAACCAAGATTTTAAAATATTCACGAAGATTCTTGCTTCCCGCCTCCAAGTGGTTCTACCCCTGCTCAGACAGGATTCCTGCGCAATAGGCACTCAGTACATAATGTCCGCTCATTGTTAACGGCCATGTTTAAAACTCATGGCTCACTGGAGACGGGAAACAAAGTCTTGAGTTGTGATGCAGATAAGGCCTTTGATCGAGTCTCTTGGGCTCATATAGACAGAATACTTAGACTTCAGAACTTTGGCCTTGACTTTATCCAGGTGTTTCATACTATTTATCAAACTCCCCAAGCCTTCTTAACGATTAATGGTCATAACTCCAGACTGTTTTCCCTATACCGGGGTACCAGACAGGGCTGCCCTTTATCTCCCCTTTTATTTAATCTAGTCTTAGACCCTCTTCTTCGCCACTTTTTAAAAGAAAATAGATGTATAAAATTGGCTGATCAAGAACTTAAATTCTCAGCATTTGCTGACGATATATTACTTTACTTCAGCAACCCCCAAACAGCCATACGGGATGGGGCGACACTTTTCCATTTCATTGGGCCACAAACAACTGTATTACTTATCTAGGTATTGTATTCCCTGATCACCCCTCCAAACTATATCCCCTTAATTTCCCTCCATTATTTACTAGGACATATGCGGACTTCGCCAGATGGGCCCACCTCCCTCTTACATACACAGGCAGAAGTCATTTGTATAAAATGATCAGTTTCCCGCGCTTTTTATATGTGTTACAGATGCTCCCGCTGATCCCGCCCAAAAGAATATTCGCTCAATTGGATAAGGCACTGTCTAAATAGATTTTCGCTAATTAAGCTACGCCAACCTCGGTCCCTTGGTGGCTTAAATTTACCGTGCCTATGCCTTGGCAGCCAACTACAGGATTGCTTTGGACTGGATTGGCGGACAAAGCATATACGCTAATACGTATCTAGAACAATCTTTTACACCCTCTTGGACTTTGGTGTCCCTCCTACACACCGCTCCCACCTCCATACCACACTGTGTAAAGGACAATATACTCATATCCTCTACCTGTGCTGCCTGGCAACAGGTTCGCTCACAGCTTAAACTGTCACAACACATATCACTGTTCTTACCTCTCTGGGGTAACCCAGACTTTAAGACTCACACTACCTCTCCTATATTTCATACTTGGTATGACGGAGGTCTAAAATATGTCCATCATTTTTTAGACGCTGAGACTTTGGTCTTACTTACACACTCACAGATTATGGTACGTGTCCCATTTTTACAAATCCCATTCTTCCCCTTCCTTCAAGCCTGTAGCTATGTGCAGAGGGTTATATCCCTGGTTATCTCGACAGGATAAATCCTACATCCTGGACAAAACCTTACGTCTTGATCCAAATAGTAGTTTTCCCACGGCATTCATACACTCACACTCCCGCACCTTACTAAACATAGAATCTGGCTCAGTAGGTCTCCTGAAATGGAGACTGGAATTCTCGGATCTCATTTTGAAGTTGATTTTGGAGGCCAATGCCTATCTAGATAAAAAATTAAGCTCAGTCTCATATTCAGAAATGCATCAGAAAATCCTGCATAGAGCCTATGTCACCCCCAAGTTACGACACCTTATTGGGGCCGCTCCTTCGTCCCACTGTTTCAAGTGTGCTCCAGACGCAGATGTTGTTCATTGTCTATGGTCCTGTCCTAAGGTACAAGCACTCTGGCAGGCACTCCAATCATACATCACAACAGACCTACAGTTACAATTTACTATTACTAAGACATGGGCATTTTGGGGCATATACCCGAAACCCTCTCCCAGCGGATTGTCTAAAGAGCAACGCATTTTACTAATTAAACTGCCAGCTGCCACTAAGACAATCCTCTCCCAATGGATCTCTACTGACCCCATTCCCATTGCACTACTGCACCCTAGGATCTCCCATCTCTTCCACCTAGACTGGACTAATACTGCTTTAGAGAAGGAAAAGATTTCCATATTTGGCTACTCTACGTCCTGACTCTCCCCCCGGTCATAAAGGAGGCTCTACGGAAATGTTTTAAAGATACTAAATGGTACATCTTAGAGACCCTTGATGCCATGGCCCCCTTTTGATTATACGATTCCTTACTGTTTATATATCTCTAATATTTTCTCTTGTTGCTATGATGTTTGCTTGTTTCCTCTAATGTTCAATTTTGACATTGCTCAGGGCTTACGCGGAGTACTACTACTGTTATACGCATTTCTTAATACTTGTATGTAATGCATGTTGTCTTTACTTTGACTTGTTATTCTACCCACTTGTCAATAAAAAATTTTTGGGGAAAACCCCCCCCTCCCCAAAGGATCCACAGTAACACATAGGATCACTGTGACATAGAATCTACATTAAATGAATGAGACTCGTACCGAGGTTCTCAACCGTGTGGACTGGTTACCACATGATGTGTACAGAATGAAAGCTTGGAGCTTTCATATTGTATACATCATGTGGTAACCAGTCCACACGGGTGAGAACCTCGGTACGAGTCTCATTCATTTAATGTGGATTCTATGTCACAGTGATCCTATCTAGAATATACATATAAAAATATATATGTTAGAAGTTCCTTTATGAGCTATTATATGTACGTGGTGAACAATACCACAATAATTACATATGACCAATTTTTCTTAAAGACATATTCGAGAATATATTTGAAATTACATTTGATGTTTTGGCAGCTTCCCCAAAAGGAGGCCCCTTGCCGATATGGGCCTAGAAAATTGATATAGAGATTGTTTTTTTGAGGAGTGCACTAATTAAATTGTATAAGTGTTCCTACTATAACATTAGAAAATAAATATATATTTTCTTACGAATGAAGAGAATAGACTAATATTTCCTTATATACAAACACACCCAATAAAAACTTTTTAATAAAACAGTTAAAACATTTATCAAATGTTCAGAATATTCATTTTCACAGGCATATCTTTGCACCATAGAGATGTCAACAAAAAAAGGCTTATCAAGCCTGTTCACTTTCAGTTTGTGTGATAATGATAACGCTTTCACCCAACGCGTTTCGTCAGTGGCGACTTCTTCAGGTGTGTTCATTTTCAAAATGACTGAATTTTCATATTTTGATGACAGGAAAGATTCTCATTCTCAGATGATAAATAGTAAATAGATTACACCAATAACAAGCACAGACGACTTTGCTAGAATTTATAGAATAATCTTTACTGGGTTCTCCAGATTAGGTGATTCTAATCTGATTTCGTATACACAAGACTCTGAGGACATAAAGTTCAAGTCATTTTATTTAAAAAGTGATTTTCTAATGGTTTATCCAAGAATCCTATATGGACCAGCAGCACAATCACCTCTGCGTTGTATGGAGTTCAAATGCAAAGTCTGGCTGAGATTGAGAACTACTGGCTACATTATAAATCAGAACATATATATTTTACACTGTTTCTGTAGTTTATACATAGCAGCCATCTTGGTTATGTATTTTCCTCACACCACTTTTAAGCCATGTGCTTTTTATGGCCTAACCAAAAATGCCATGTGCTTGAACCTGGAGACAGAATTGTAGCATTGTTATAGTACTGTGAAGCTTGTATAGTGTAGGATGTTATAGTTATAATCATAGGCTGAAATCAGTGTTTTTGGGAATGGGTTCAGGTCATACTTACCAACATTCTGGCTGCTCTCTGCGGGAGAGAGCAGCCAGGTCGGCTCAACAGGCGGGCCGGGAGCACTTTGACGAATGGAGGGGGTGGACCGGAGGCAGTACGGGGGCGGAGCAAGGGCGGGACGGGGGGCGTGGTTATGGTGATGCCTTCTTTAAGCCACGCCCCCGCTCTGTAATGCCACCATCACAATGCAGGGGGCGTGGCTACAATGACGCGATTCAGCAAGAATCGCATCATCGTCTGCCCGGACCGCCCACTTTACACACAAAGTGGGCGGACGGCCAGGGGGGACCCCGTCAAATCGGGAGACTTGCCTGCTCTTCCGGGGGGCCGGGAGGGTCACCCGATTTTCGGGAGCCTCCCGGCCATTCCGGGAGAGTAGGCAAGTATGGTTCAGGTGTAGTTATGGAGCTCATTTGCTGGAAATGTGGCTGAAGACAAGAGACCGTGAAGACTGTGACCTGAGCAAATGCTGCCCCTCCTCCGCACATCCCTACACTGGCTATATCCCTCTATACATCTCTCTCTATCTCTCTTATGTCTTAAGTGCCCTACACACTGGGCGATTTAACTAAACGATACGAACGAGAACTTGTTCATATCGTTCCGTGTGGAGGCAGCAACGATGAACGATGCGCAGCCCCGCGCTTGTTCGTTGTTGGTGCCCCGTCGCTTGTGCATGCAGGCCAATATGGACGATCTCGTCCATATTTGCATGCACTGCAATGGAGCCGGGTGACAGGGTGAGTGAAGAAACTTCACTCCCCCAGCCGTATCCGCCGTCGGTCAGATCGGCGGCGGATCTGCCAGTGTGTAGGGCCCATTACATTGTATTTGAAAATACTGTTAAGATATATGTAAATTTCCGCGTGTCAATTGTTCATGAAAAGTGGATTTTGGTACTTACCAGTTAAATCCTTTTCTTTGAATCCACAGGGGGTATTGAAGTACTCTTGGGATATGAACGGAGCGTTAGCAGGGATAGGCACATTTAAATATTTAAATTAGTAACCCTCCTTCCCCTCCATACTCCCAAGATGCCTCAGTGTTGTTTTGCTGAGCCGAACATGAGCAAAAGAGAGGATGAACAATGGAGAATTACAGAAAACATTATAACATAAAGAACAACTAGAAAGTTGACAAGACAATAGATAATCACCGTAACATTTAAACAAGCCGGAGAGAATGTGTTACCACAAGATACAGTATACTGAATTTACCACAAGACAGGTGAAACTGCTCTGGGTGGGCGTCTAGTGACCCCTATGGATTCAAAGAAAAAGGATTTAACTGGTATGTACCAAAATCCACTTTTCTTCTTCATCCACTAGGGGTCACTGGAGTACTCTTGGGACGTAGCAAAGTTACCCCCTTGGGCGGGAGAGCTTGTTGGCACCTGTAACCCTAGACGGGCAAAGCTAGATGCTGATGCCGCAAAAGTATCAAACTTGTAAAAGCGCATAAACGTGTGCACCGATGACCATGTAGCTGCACAGCAAAGTTGTGTTGTGGAAGCCCCACGACCTGCTGCCCATGACGTTCCGACAGTACCCGTGGAATGTGCTGAACTAGATGCAGGCGGCTGTAGACTAGCATGAAAGTAAGCTTGACGAATGGTCAGCTTAATCCATCTAGCCAAGGTCTGCTTGGAAGCCGGTCAACCTACCTGCATCATAGAGAACAAACAACGTATCTGTTTTATGTACTGTTGATGTTCGGGCCACATAAATCCGAAGCACACGAACCACATCCAAAGTAGCTGGAGATCCGGAACCTTCTGAAAAAACAGGAACTACGATTGGTTGATTTATATGAAAAGAAGATACTCCCTTTTGTAGAAAAGCGGGATTCATCCGAAGTTCCGCTCTGTGATCATGGAACACCAGATACGATGGTTTGCATGACAACGCACCCAATACAAAAACATGCCTTGCCGAAGCTAAGTATAATAGAAAAACTGTTTTCTAAGTTAGAAACTTAACATCCACTTGTTGTAAAGGTTCAAAAATTGAGGACTGCAAAAAGTCTAAAACTAGATTCAAGTCCCACGGAGCTGTAGATGGTATAAACGGAGGTTGAACTCTAAAGGGCCCCATACACTAGTGCAACATGTCAGACCCACATCTCGCAGGCGATCACCCTTGAACCGCCCGGCAGTTTCCTGGGCGGCAGGATCGCATAAGATCCTGTTCAACATATTTATCAATGACCTAGAAATAGGCCTGGAAAGCACAGTGTCAATCTTTGCAGATGATACTAAACTGTGTAAGGTAATTAATTCAGAATTGGATGTGGAGTCCTTGCAGAATGATCAATCTAAACTTCAACTCTGGGCGTGTAAATGGAAAATGAGGTTCAATACAGACAAATGCAAGGTTATGCATTTTGGGACTAAAAAAAAACTTGCATCCTTTATATTAAATGGGGAACGCCTAAGGGAAACAGAGTTGGAAAAAGATTTGGGGGTATTCATTGATAATAGGCTTAATAACCGTACACAATGTCAAAACGCAGTAAAGAAGGCAAGTAAGGTGTTAGCGTGCATAAAACAGGGAATTGAGACAAGGGACTCGGATGTAATCCTGCCGCTGTATAAGGCATTGGTACGTCCGCACCTGGAATATTGTGTTCAGTTTTGGGCACCATTGTATAAAAAAAGACATCAGTGAACTCGAAAGTGTTCAAAGGCGAGCTACTAAATTGATTAAAGGCCTAGAAGGACTGGAATATAAGGACAGACTTACTAGGCTGAATATGTATACACTAGAAAAGAGGCGTCTAAGAGGGGATATTATTAATATCTTCAAATATGTAAAGGGACATCACAAAGAGTTATCAGAGGAATTATTTCTTAAAAGAACACAGTTTAGGACACGTGGGCACTCGCTGCGACTGGAGGAGAGAAAGTTCCAAACGCAACGGCGGATGGGTTCTTCACTGTTAGGGCAATCAGGTTGTGGAATTCCCTGCCAGGGAAGGTGGTAATGGCGGACTCTGTAATTGGATTTAAAAAAGGAATGGATAAATTTCTGAATGAAAAAGCTATCCAAGGTTATAATACTTAAAATATCAACGTGGTTAATCCGGGGGGTAACATGAGTTATAGTAGCTAACTAGTCATAAAACATTATTCAGCGGGTATGTAGAATCATCACAACTTAAAACAGGTTGAACACGATGGGCAATTTGCCTCTATTCAACCTCAAATACTATGTTACTATGTTACATCGCATGCGGTCCTTTTGCATACGATGTATCTTATGCGATCCCAGCCATGCCTGCGGGGTCCGACATATCACAAGTGCAGTACAGTCAATCTAGGGAATCCGATCCGATGCTCATGGGAACGCGCATCGTCAACGCCATTTGGGCACGATTTCATCCGATATATTGGCCCGAATGGCCGAAATCGGGCATTATCGTTCTAGTGTATAGGGTCCTTTAGGACACCTTGCAGGAATGTATGCATTGTTGGCAAAAGAGCCAAACGGTGCTGAAAGAACATTGGCAAAGCAGATACCTGCACCTTTAGTGTCGCTAAACACAGTCCATCTAACCCAGTCTGTAAAAATAGCAAAAGATGGGATAACTTGACAGAAGAAGATGTCGAAAGCTGCCGAGCTTCACCCCAACCCATATAAGCTTGCCAAATCCTGTGATAATGAGCTGCTGTAACTGGCTTCCTAGCACGTAACATGGTTTGGTACAACAGACTCCAGAATGCCCTATCGTCTTAAGAGAGTGGTTTCAACAGCCACCCGTCAAACGCAGCCTTGCTAAATCGGGGTAAAGAAATGGACCCTGTTGCAGAAGGTTTGGACATAGCGGAAGCAGCCATGGATCGTCTGCGAGTAGACCGCAGAGATCCAAAAACCAATCTCTCGAAGACCAATGAGGCGCCACTAGTATGACGGTCGTGGACTCTTTTTTGATCCGCTTTAGCAACCGAGGAAGCAGCGGAAATGGTGTTAATAGATACACAAGGCTGTACGACCACGCTATTGTGAGAGCATCCACTGCCACAGCCTTTGGATCTCTTGTTCTGGACATATACTTGGGTGTCTGATGATTTTGGCGAGATACAATTAGATCCACCTGTGGTTAACCCCACCGCTGGACCAACATCTGGAACATTTCTGGATGTAAGGCCCATTCTCCTGGATGAAAATCCTGATGACTGAGATAATCTGTTTTCCATTTGTCCACTCCTGGAATGAACACTGCCAATAATATCAACTGGTGAAGCTCGGCCCAATTGAGGATTCAAGCAACTTCTCGCATGGCCATGCAACTTCGAGTCCCTCCTTATTTGTTGATGTATGCGACTGCCGATGCGTTGTCTGACAGAACCTGAACAGTCTGAGACTGGAAGATGTAAACTGCCTGTGCAGAGCGTTGTAATGGCCTGAGTTCCAGGACATTTATCGACGGTAATCTTTCTTAGTCTGACCACAGACTCTGAAGCCAACAATGCAGGACTACGGCTCACCAACAGCTGAGACTTGCGTCTGTCGTCAGAATTATCCAATTCCAGACTCCGAACCTTTTTCCCATGGTGAGATTTTGTACTTGGAGCCACCAGAGTAGTGATACTCTGGCCCTTGGAGACAACCGCACCATCTGATAAATTTGTATATGAGAGCCCGACCACTGTGCGAACAGATCTAGCTGAAAGGGACACAAGTTAAATATTCCGAACTGGAGTGCTTGGAAAGACACCACCATCTTTACTAACAGGCGAATGCACAAGTGCAGCTTGGTTTGAGCACTAACTGTACCAGATGATGAATACTTTGTGCTTTTACCTCTGGAAAGTAAATTAGTCGATCCACCGTATCCAGAATCATTTCCAGGTATTGAATCTGTTGAGACGGGACAAGGCTTGATTTTTTTTAAATTGACAATCCAACCATGCTGAACTAAGACATTGTACGGCAGTAAGGCATTCTGTAGGAGTATTTGTTGAGACGACGCCTTGAGTAGGTCGTCTAAGTATGGAACTATTCTCTCTCCCAGGGATCAGAGATGAGCAATCATCAGACATAATTTTCGTGAATACCCAACGTGGTGATGCGAAGCCAAACGGTAGTGCCTGAAATTGATAATGGTTTTGTTGTACTGCAAACCTTAAGTACACCTGATGCGGTGGCCAAATTGGAATGTGTAAGTACGCATCCTTGAGTCCCAGTGAAATCATGAATTCCTGTGGTTCTAGAACCGCAATCACTGACCGCAGTGATTTCATCTTGAATCAGTAGTAAGTGATTGAGCCCCTTTAGGTTCAATATCTGTCTGACCGAGGCGTCCGGCTTTGGTACTACAAAAAGAGTGGAATAAAATCCCTGACTTTGCTGGTGTACTGGTACCTGAATTAAAACTGCTGAATCTAAGACAGACTAAATAGCGGTCTGCAGAACTGCCTTGTCTGCTGACACAGGCAGACTTGTCTTGAAAAACCTCATCGGTGATAAACCATCGAACTCCATATTGTAACCTTTGAACACGAAATTGTGGATCCACCCATCTGTGGATGTCTGAAATCATGCCAAGTGAAATGTTTGAAGGCGTGCTCCCACAACTGAAGATCCGAGATGGGCTGGAAGCCCGTCATGCCACTGGCTTGTCAGCTGGCTTTGTGTTTTGACGACGGATAGTGGCTTGTTGGAAACCACGTCCTCTACCACGTCTACTGTGTACGGTTGTTCCTCGAGCACTGCCTTGAAAGGACTGAGGTCTAAAAGATTTGAACGCTGGTCCAGGGTATTTTCTGTTAAGAACTGATGCGGGCAATGGTAGGAAAACAGACTTTCACCCAGTACCCTGAGAAATGCAATTTGTCAAAATAAGGACCAAATAACATATCGCCAGTATAAGGCAATGCCTCTATTCCTTGTTTTGAATCAGTCTCGGCATGCCAAGACTGCTACCAAAGCGCCCGACAGGCCGCAATCCGTGAACTTACTTGTCCAACATCCATAGATGCCGTAGCCAAATACTCCACCGATTAAATGTGATAGGTTAGAAGTAACAGCTGGTTTGAGAAACGACCCCGTTGTAGGCTTATCTTGAGCTGTTTCACCCATGCAACTACAGCCATGTTAACCCAAACTCCAACTAAAACAAGTCTAAGTGACACTTCTGCAGCTGTATAAATGGACTTTAGCAGGGCCTTCAGCTTACGCTGCGACGGGTCTTTAAGCGTTATTGCAGCTGGGGCTGGAAAAGTTAACTTATTTGAAGGTTTTAAAACTAAAAAGAGTCCACTAGTGGGGAAATTTCCCAGTTGGATATCATAGTGGAAAAGGATAGTTAGATAGAACGTGGAGGCCACACACACTACTGAGCCTCATTTTGACTTGTTTTAAGGACATTACATCAAAGTTGGAAATGCCTGTAATGTGTTTTTCCACTTTAATTTTGAGGGTGACTCCAAATCCAGACCTCCATGGGTTAATAAATTTGATTTCCATTGATAATTTGTGTGATTTTGTTGTCAGCACATTCAACTATGCAAAGAACAAAGTATTTAATAAGAATATTTCATTCATTCAGATCTAGGATGTGTTATTTTAGTGTTCCCTTTATTTTTTTGAGCAGTGTATGTATGTATATAATTCCCCCACCGCTGTAACCCAGTGCAGAGTGGCAGATGGATACTAACACCCCTGCTGCGCAACTAAGTGGCGGCAGCGTGAGCGGTGACGGGCTCAGGGCAGCGTATCATCCTGAGCTCTGCACATACAGTTAAAACCTACCCCCACACCCGGAGCAGCAGCAGCGTGAGATGACCGTCCGCTCCCTGCAGCGGTGGCGACAGTACAATGTGTGTAGCAAGACCGGGCACCAGGCAGCGGTGCTGAGAACACACACAGTACCTTGTTAGATTACAGACAGCTACTGCAACTTACATAGCGGCAAAAGCGTCCTATTACCCCGAAGCGGTGGCAGCATGATCTGACCGCCGCTGGAGACAGTAACACTGACACACAGAGTAGTACCTGTTGCCGGGGTCTGGAGCACTGACGGGGCTTCTCTCCAAGCTCTGTGCTACTCCTACAGCCAAGGCTGAAATCAGCTTATGCTGATGAAGGTCTATGGCGAGGCTCCTCTGTCTGAGCGCCAACAAGCCTCTGCTGCACATCAGCAGCACACAGTCCTGGACCCAAGCTTCTTAATAAGCTGGGAAGGGACAGTGAAAGTAAAAACAAAAATTAAAAAGTAAAAGTCTGGAGACTTCCAGAAGGTGCCCTTCGCTGGTGAAGGCACAAAAAACACTGAGGCATCTTGGGAGTAAGGAGGTAGTGGAGGGTTACTAATTTAAAAATATTTAAATGTGCCTATCCCTGCTACCGTTCCATCCATATCCCAAGAGTACTCCAGTGACCCCTAGTAGATAAAGAAGAAGAAAATACATTCTTTCTAAGTCATGAGTGCAAATCTTTCATGAATAGAATATTCCTAATGAATTTAAAGGTATATTTCCAGGTACAACCTTTGCAAGTATGTTAGTAGAAGATATATATTTAGTGATTAATTATAAATCCTAAATAGTAGAAAATACATTTGCTTTAGGAATATGAGAGTAACAGGCGGAGGGAAATTAAACTCCCCCTTTTCAGGCACTTACATCAACTACTGAGGCTATGGACTCTGGTGATTCTGCTGAGTGGGTTAAATCTGAATTTCCTTCAAAAATGATAGGCTGGAGTCCTTTACTGGAACAGACAGGTGGTTGTTCTTTGTCCAGACAAACAGATGGAAACAGATTTGGTTCTGAAATACTTGAATTGTCTTCAGAACGCTGAGGACAACTCTCTCCCATCACTGGAGAATGTAACTTGTTAGAAGTAGCTGAACCTGGTTAAGGAACCTCTGATGGGTAAGAAGATATTTCTGGAACTGACTGGCAGAAGTTCCCAGTGGACTCTGGCAATACACAGAGAGCTCTGTTCTGAGGTTAAACATTTGAGGCACTAGAAAACTCCTCTGGCACAGCGGTAAATGCATCATCCGCTGAGACTATGGACTCAAGACACCTTATTAAGGTATTAGGATCAGAACCCCCTTCTGGGATAACAAACTGCAGTTCCTTACTGCCGCTAGCAGATGAAAGTTCATTATGTAAACACACACATGGAATCGGATTAATGATGGAAACACTTGAAGGAATTAAAAGTGTTAGAATCCAAAATGCTTGATCCATCCGAGTCAGAAGAGAGTTCTGGAAGTACAGATGATCCTTCTTGGACCTGTGCCATGCTGGCATCCACCATGTGAATTCCCATAAGAAATGGCTGAGAGGAAACCAGGTCAGTGGCACAAGGAATCCTACTAGAACTTAAAAGATCTGCTGTCTGTTCTAGGATTGGAAATGCATGCATCTCTACGGAAGTCAAAACTTCGGATGCCTCCCCTGAAGCTAGCAAGTCAAATGCCTTTCTTGAAACAGAATCATTAGACTCCCCTTCCGGGGTTTTAGATTTGGATATTCCTCTAGGTATAATTAGAGCAAATGTTTCTCTTGAAACTGGAGACTCTGATGCCCCTCCTTGGGCTGCGGAATCAGACACCCCTCCTCGGGCTACAGAATCAGACACCCCTCCTTGGGCTAAAATTTCAGAGGTCTCTCCAGAGACTACGGGTATGGATATTTTACTTGAAGCTAGCGAGACCGAAGCCTCCACAGAGGCTTCAGTCACTGCCATGACCGAACAGGGAGAACCCAGGGCCAATGGTAAGACTCCAGGCCCTGACACACAGCCTCCCAGATACAGCAGTGACCTGCTACACATGCATACACGGGATGAGGTTAAGATCCTGACTGACAAAATACCAACGCTGGAATCCAGACACCCGTCAAAATCCCAACAGGGTCAGGATACAGATGTCGGAACTTTGGAAGCAGGGATCCTGACCATTGCAAGTATAGCTGCCGAGCTTGTGATAGTGCCGGGTGGGGCGATTTAGCAGATACTGCGGAAGGGTGGGGGGTTAGGGACCACCAGGGGATTAAGTTAGGCAATAAGTTGGAGGTTTAGGCTGTGCGGCGGGGGTAGGTGTAGGCACCAGCATGGGCGGGGGGAGGGGGGGGGGGGGGCATGGGGGGGGGGGATAGGCACCACTGGGGGAGGGGGGGAGGATTGGTCTAGGCATTAAGGTGGGGGTGGGAAGGGGGAGGTTTGGGGACAGGGTTTAGCATAGTTAAGTCCTCCCTGTCAGGATTTCTTACTTTGGGACACCGGTGTTGGCATTTTAACTGCCAGCATCCCGTCTGGCGGTCACATTCATTACACAGCCACCCAAGATACAGCAGTAACACACTACACAATAACCCAGATACAGCAGTGACCCACTACACACTAACACAACCAGATACAGCAGTGACCTGCAACACAATAACCCAGATACAGCAGTGACACATGGAGCGGCAGAGCAGCTGCAACATACACAGCGGCTCTTTCATGTGTTGTATACGGACTTAAATATATCGACCTCACAGATACCGGTCCTCTCGCAGTTGTTGCTAGTTCGGATCATACAATAATCATAATGCATCAGTTTGTGTAATTATGTCACACATTTACTGCTGGAAAGAATTTGTGTAAGGAGAACATTCTATGGAGATGAGGAGTAATTTAGTAGGTGGCCTATTATTATTATTAGAGATGAGCGGGTTCGGTTTTACTCTGTGCTCAAAACGGCATCTTATTGGCTCACGGATGTCACGTGTGTTGGATAGCCAATAAGAAAAATCCAGATAAAACCAAACTGGCGTTAAATCCGGAACCGCTCATCTCTAATTATTATATGGAAGAAAAGGCAATGAAATCACCCCTTGCTATCGGCACCTTACACTGGGTCTCGTCACCAGCGCCGGAGACAAAGCTCTCCTTCCTCACAATAACCTAGGATACAGCTGGGAAGTTACAGGTGGCAGGTGGGGACCCCATATAATCTATGTATAGCACTACAGCCGTGTGAGCCCCGACCGCTCTAGAGGGTATATATTATGTGTGTTGAGTGGAGGTAAGTCCCAGCAATAACCTCATACAACCGGAAATGTAACATACAGTATACGTGGTGTACATATGTGAGGTGTGCAATGCGTGTACATACAATGTGCGGCTTATAGAAGAAGAAAATAAATATTCAAAAACAAAGATTTTTTTATTTTTTTTATTAATTCAGATTCAGTTTATATGAGTGATAATTAAAAAAAGAAAATAATCCAGTAAATGCCTTCATCTGTAATATTACTCTTCCTATAGTCCCGAACCGTGATTACCCCCGTTCCTGTCAGACATTGCACAAAGCGGCGGGAAGGATAATAGCCGTTTCATTTAGTGTTACCCTTTAGGGTGCACCCATCACCCCCATGAAGGCAGCCATTTTGTCACACAGCCAACTCACTAGGGACACCGTGCCTCAAGCCTCGGCGATGCCACTGGCTCTCACAGAATTAGAAGGGGATGGGTACACATGGATATTTGGGGCAGGGACCTGGCAGTACCTTATGAGTATATCAGGCTTGGGGCAGCTCTGAGCAGGGAGACCCCGCGCTGACACAACAGCCGCCTTAGTGATCTCCAGCTGCTTTCCACCAAGTCCCAATGGAAGTGCTGGAAAGAGGGGCGGCTGCAGGCATAGCCAGAGGGCACCAAAGAGGCCGTGGTAAGGGCAGGACGCCAAACAGATGGGCGGCTGCCGGCACCGTTACAGGCGGCAAAGAGATGGGCGGCTGCTGGCACAGTCACAGGACGCCAAAGAGCGGGGTCTGAGCCACCGCTAACAACACATATACATTGCAATGCAGACATGCAGGCTGGCGCACACGGTGCTACGGTCACATCTGTACACACAGGACTGGCACAGTAACAATGCACACTGGCACATCAAGCTGGCATGTTGTAGTGTAGCTTCCCTAACAGGCGGCTCTAGGTTTGGATATATTGCAGAGTCTCTCTACCCTCCCCTCCGGAATGTAGATGATTGGAGAAGTAATTGAATGTCCTTTTCCCCCTCTCTGAGAACCCCAAAATGATCCAATGGGTGGAGAGTAGGGATTTGTTCGATGTGGTCACGTGTCAGGTCCAACCTGTTGGTGGTAGAGATGGAACATAAAGGACACAATTAATATATTTTTAGATCATTGCAGACCAGTGACGTTGGGCATATTGCACCACAGGGACCAGCATCTCCAGAATTCTGCATGACTGAAGACTCTCTCTCCCTCCCTCCCCCCCCCAAAAAAAAAAAAAAAAAAAATCACAACAGAGAAGGAAAATGTTGGCACAGAACTACTACAATATGCTGCTGGTTGGACCAGAAATGGTTTCTTGCAAGGACAGTTTAATGCCAGGCAGCACGGAACACCTGCTACAGACGACTCAGATGCTGCCCGGCTCCCCGTGCACCCGGCTGTGCGCAGCGTGACATGATGTTAGCGGTCACGCTGCGCAGCCAGACGCACAACCACCTGCCCCGGCCGAGTACTGTGCTTGTAAGTAGCCCCAATCACTGCTCCCCAGTGACAACAACCTGAGGGTGTGAGATCATGCAGCTGTGGTGGCCAAAGGCACTTTGCAATTAATCAGTAGCGCCATGGAGACACAAAGCTGTGCGGGCAGTAGCGCTATGCTGCTGGAGATGGGCGCAAAGAATGTTACCCTCCACTAAACGTCCAATGAAAGCATGCAGGACCCCCCAAGTGATAAAATCTGGGTAACACCTTGGGGATGACTGCCGTTAGACGCGACAATGAGGAACAAGGAGGGCAGGAGAGCAGGCTGGACAGGGACCTCCGGATCACTCTGTACTGTCCTCACTTATTGGGTCATGCAAGTTTAAAAACGATGGAATTGAGAATTTAAGAGACTGAAATATACATGTAATAACTCATCTGCTCCATCTCCTTCCCGGCAGCCAATGTGCATCACGCTGCTTACGGAGGAGCCGTCTATTAGCAAGTGTGATACAGAAGTTATAGGCCGTACACATTAGGCGACATCAATGAAAGATCTGAACGATATCGTTCATATCTTTCAGTGTGTAGGCACCAACGATGAACGACGCGCGGCTCCGCGCTCGTTTATCGTTGGTGCAGGGTCGCTTATACATGCAGGCCAATATGGACAATTAGACATTAAAAAGAGAGACCGTCAAAAGGTCGACAGGATCAAAATGGTCGACATACAGATGGAGCCACGCTAATCGTGGCTCCGTCTGTGCCTAGGCGCACCTAGGACTTGGCGTCTCAGTCTTCACTTAAATAGAGAGCGTCTCCGTCCGTGTCGCCCGGACAGAGATGCTCTGAACTCCGCTCGCTACAAGGTTACTAAAAGGTAATAGTTTGTGACACGGATAGTAATTGCAGAAAGAAAAAAAATAAGAATTTACTTACCGATAATTCTATTTCTCGTAGTCCGTAGTGGATGCTGGGGACTCCGTAAGGACCATGGGGAATAGCGGCTCCGCAGGAGACAGGGCACAAAAGTAAAAGCTTTAGGATCAGGTGGTGTGCACTGGCTCCTCCCCCTATGACCCTCCTCCAAGCCTCAGTTAGGATACTGTGCCCGGACGAGCGTACACAATAAGGAAGGATTTTGAATCCCGGGTAAGACTCATACCAGCCACACCAATCACACTGTACAACCTGTGATCTGAACCCAGTTAACAGCATGATAACAGCGGAGCCTCTGAAAAGATGGCTCACAACAATAATAACCCGATTTTTGTAACAATAACTATGTACAAGTATTGCAGACAATCCGCACTTGGGATGGGCGCCCAGCATCCACTACGGACTACGAGAAATAGAATTATCGGTAAGTAAATTCTTATTTTCTCTGACGTCCTAAGTGGATGCTGGGGACTCCGTAAGGACCATGGGGATTATACCAAAGCTCCCAAACGGGCGGGAGAGTGCGGATGACTCTGCAGCACGGAATGAGAGAACTCCAGGTCCTCCTCAGCCAGGGTATCAAATTTGTAGAATTTTGCAAACGTGTTTGCCCCTGACCAAGTAGCAGCTCGGCAAAGTTGTAAAGCCGAGACCCCTCGGGCAGCCGCCCAAGATGAGCCCACCTTCCTTGTGGAATGGGCATTTACATATTTTGGCTGTGGCAGGCCTGCCACAGAATGTGCAAGCTGAATTGTACTACACATCCAACTAGCAATCGTCTGCTTAGAAGCAAGAGCACCCAGTTTGTTGGGTGCATACAGGATAACAGCAAGTCAGTTTTCCTGACTCCAGCCGTCCTGGAAACCTATATTTTCAGGGCCCTGACAACATCTAGCAACTTGGAGTCCTCCAAGTCCCTAGTAGCCGCAGGTACCACAATAAGCTGGTTCAGTTGAAACGCTGACACCACCTTAGGGAGAAACTGGGGACGAGTCCGCAGCTCTGCCCTGTCCGAATGGACAATCAGATATGGGCTTTTGTGAGACAAAGCCGCCAATTCTGACACTCGCCTGGCCGAGGCCAGGGCCAACAGCATGGTCACTTTCCATGTGAGATATTTCAAATCCACAGATTTGAGCGGTTTAAACCAATGTGATTTGAGGAATCCCAGAACTACGTTGAGATCCCACAGTGCCACTGGAGGCACAAAAGGGGGTTGTATATGCAGTACTCCCTTGACAAACTTCTGGACTTCAGGAACTGAAGCCAATTCTTTCTGGAAGAAAATCGACAGGGCCGAAATTTGAACCTTAATGGACCCCAATTTGAGGCCCATAGACACTCCTGTTTGTAGGAAATGCAGGAATCGACCGAGTTGAAATTCCTCCGTGGGGGCCTTCTTGGCCTCACACCATGCAACATATTTTCGCCAAATGCGGTGATAATGTTGTGCGGTCACCTCCTTCCTGGCTCTGACCAGGGTAGGGATGACCTCTTCCGGAATGCCTTTTTCCCTTAGGATCCGGCGTTCAACCGCCATGCCGTCAAACGCAGCCGCGGTAAGTCTTGGAACAGACATGATCCTTGCTGAAGCAAGTCCCTTCTTAGTATCTCTTGAAGTTCCGGGTACCACGTCCTTCTTGGCCAATCCGGAGCCACGAGTATAGTTCTTACTCCTCTCCGTCTTATAATTCTCAGTACCTTGGGTATGAGAGGCAGAGGAGGGAACACATACACCGACTGGTACACCCACGGTGTTACCAGAGCGTCCCAGCTATTGCCTGAGGTTCTCTAGACCTGGCGCAATACCTGTCCAGTTTTTTGTTCAGACGGGACGCCATCATGTCCACCTTTGGTCTTTTCCAACGGTTCACAATCATGTGGAAGACTTCCAGATGAAGTCCCCACTCTCCCGGGTGGAGGTCGTGCCTGCTGAGGAAGTCTGCTTCCCAGTTGTCCACTCCCGGAATGAACACCGCTGACAGTGTTATCACATGATTTTTCGCCCCGCGAAGAATCCTTGCTGTCATTTCCCTCCTGCTTCTTGTGCCGCCCTGTCTGTTTACGTGGGCGACTGCCGTGATGTTGTCCGACTGGATCAGCACCGGTTGACTTTGAAGCAAAGGTCTTCCTAGGCTCAGAGCATTGTAAATTGCCCTTAGCTCCAGTATATTTATGTGGAGAGAAGTCTCCAGACTTGACCACACTCCTTGGAAATTTCTTCCCTGTGTGACTGCTCCCCAGCCTCTCAGGCTGGCATCCGTGGTCACCAGGACCCAGTCCTGAATGCCGAATCTGCTGCCCTCTAGTAGATGAGCACTCTGCAGCCACCACAGAAGAGACACCCTTGTCCTTGGAGACAGGATTATCCGCTGATGCATCTGAAGATGCGATCCGGACCATTCGTCCAGCAGATCCCACTGAAAAAATTCTTGCGTGAAATCTGCCGAATGGAATCGCTTCGTAAGAAGCCACCATTTTTCCCAGGACTCTTGTGCATTGATGCACTGACACTTGGCCTGGTTTTAGGAGGTTTCTGACTAGCTCGGATAACTCCCTGGCTTTCTCCTCCGGGAGAAACACCTTTTTCTGGACTGTGTCCAGAATCATCCCTAGGAACAGCAGACGTGTCGTCGGAATCAGCTGCGATTTTGGAATATTTAGAATCCACCCGTGCTGTCGTAGAACTACTTGAGATAGTGCTACTCCGACCTCCAACTGTTCTCTGGACCTTGCCCTTATCAGGAGATCGTCCAAGTAAGGGATAATTAAGACGCCTTTTCTTTGAAGAAGAATCATCATTTCGGCCATTACCTTGGTAAAGACCCGGGGTGCCGTGGACAATCCAAACGGCAGCGTCTGAAACCGATAGTGACAGTTCTGTACCACGAACCTGAGGTACCCTTGGTGAGAAGGGCAAATTGGGACATGGAGGTAAGCATCCTTGATGTCCAGGGACACCATATAGTCCCCTTCTTCCTGGTTCGCTATCACTGCTCTGAGTGACTCCATCTTGATTTGAACCTTTGTATGTAAGTGTTCAAAGATTTCAGATTTAGAATAGGTCTCACCGAGCCGTCTGGCTTCAGTACCACAAATAGTGTGGAATAATACCCCTTTCCTTGTTGTAGGAGGGGTACTTTGATTATCACCTGCTGGGAATACAGCTTGTGAATTGTTTCCAATACTGCCTCCCTGTCGGAGGGAGACGTTGGTAAAGCAGACTTCAGGCAACCTGCGAGGGGGAGACGTCTCTAATTTCCAATCTGTACCCCTGGGATACTACTTGTAGGATCCAGGGGTCCACTTGCGAGTGAGCCCACTGCGTGCTGAAACTCTTGAGACGACCCCCCACCGCACCTGAGTCCGCTTGTACGGCCCCAGCGTCATGCTGAGGACTTGGCAGAAGCGGTGGAGGGCTTCTGTTCCTGGGAAGGGGCTGCCTGCTGCAGTCTTCTTCCCTTTCCTCTACCCCTGGACAGATATGACTGGCCTTTGCCCGCTTGCCCTTATGGGGACGAAAGGACTGAGGCTGAAAAGACGGTGTCTTTTTCTGCTGAGATGTGACTTGGGGTAAAAAAGGTGGATTTTCCAGCTGTTGCCGTGGCCACCAGGTCCGATGGACCGACCCCAAATAACTCCTCCCCTTTATACGGCAATACTTCCATGTGCCGTTTGGAATCTGCATCACCTGACCACTGTCATGTCCATAAACATCTTCTGGCAGACATGGACATCGCACTTACTCTTGATGCCAGAGTGCAAATATCCCTCTGTGCATCTCGTATATATAGAAATGCATCCTTTAAATGCTCTATAGTCAATAAAATACTGTCCCTGTCAAGGGTATCAATATTTTCAGTCAGGGAATCCGACCAATCCACCCCAGCGCTGCACATCCAGGCTGATGCGATCGCTAGTCGCAGTATAACACCAGTATGTGTGTATATACTTTTTAGGATATTTTCCAGCCTCCTATCAGCTGGCTCCTTGAGGGCGGCCGTATCTGGAGACGGTAACGCCACTTGTTTTGATAAGCGTGTGAGCGCCTTATCCACCCTAGGGGGTGTTTCCCAACGCGCCCTAACTTCTGGCGGGAAAGGGTATAACGCCAATAATTTTCTATCGGGGGAAACCCACGCATCATCACACACTTCATTTAATTTATCTGATTCAGGAAAAACTACAGGTAGTTTTTTCACACCCCACATAATACCCTTTTTTGTGGTACTTGTAGTATCAGAAATATGTAACACCTCCTTCATTGCCCTTAACATGTAACGTGTGGCCCTAATGGAAAATACGTTTGTTTCTTCACCGTCGACACTGGAGTCAGTGTCCGTGTCTGTGTCTGTGTCGACCGACTGAGGTAATGAGCGTTTTAAAGCCCCTGACGGTGTTTGAGACGCCTGGACAGGTACTAATTGGTTTGCCGGCCGTCTCATGTCGTCAACCGACCTTGCAGCGTGTTGACATTATCACGTAATTCCCTAAATAAGCCATCCATTCCGGTGTCGACTCCCTAGAGAGTGACATCACCATTACAGGCAATTGCTCTGTCTCCTCACCAACATCGTCCTCATACATGTCGACACACACGTACCGACACACAGCACACACACAGGGAATGCTCTGATAGAGGACAGGACCCCACTAGCCCTTTGGGGAGACAGAGGGAGAGTTTGCCAGCACACACCAAAACGCTATAATTATACAGGGACAACCTTATATAAGTGTTTTCCCTTATAGCATCTTAATATATAATAATATCGCCACATAAAATGCCCCCCCTCTCTGTTTTAACCCTGTTTCTGTAGTGCAGTGCAGGGGAGAGCCTGGGAGCCTTCCTAGCAGCGGAGCTGTGTAGGAAAATGGCGCTGTGTGCTGAGGAGAATAGGCCCCGCCCCCTTTTCGGCGGGCTTCTTCTCCCGGTTTTCTGACAACCTGGCAGGGGTTAAATACATCCATATAGCCCCAGAGGCTATATGTGATGTATTTTTAGCCAGCATAGGTACTTTCATTGCTGCCCAGGGCGCCCCCCCCAGCGCCCTGCACCCTCAGTGACCGTTGGTGTGAAGTGTGCTGAGAGCAATGGCGCACAGCTGCAGTGCTGTGCGCTACCTCATGAAGACTGAGAAGTCTTCAGCCGCCGGTTTCTGGACCTCTTCTCTCTTCGGCATCTGCAAGGGGGTCGGCGGCGCGGCTCCGGTGACCCATCCAGGCTGTACCTGTGATCGTCCCTCTGGAGCTAGTGTCCAGTAGCCTAAGAAGCCAATCCATCCTGCACGCAGGTGAGTTCACTTCTTCTCCCCTAAGTCCCTCGTTGCAGTGAGCCTGTTGCCAGCAGGACTCACTGAAAATAAAAAACCTAACAAAACTTTTACTCTAAGCAGCTCTTTAGGAGAGCCACCTAGATTGCACCCTTCTCGGCCGGGCACAAAAACCTAACTGAGGCTTGGAGGAGGGTCATAGGGGGAGGAGCCAGTGCACACCACCTGATCCTAAAGCTTTTACTTTTGTGCCCTGTCTCCTGCGGAGCCGCTATTCCCCATGGTCCTTACGGAGTCCCCAGCATCCACTTAGGACGTCAGAGAAAATAAGAATTTACTTACTGATAATTCTATTTCTCATAGTCCGTAGTGGATGCTGGGACTTCCGTAAGGACCATGGGGAATAGCGGCTCCGCAGGAGACTGGGCACAAAAAGTAAAAGCTTTAGACTAGCTGGTGTGCACTGGCTCCTCCCCCTATGACCCTCCTCCAAGCCTCAGTTAGGATACTGTGCCCGGACGAGCGTACATAATAAGGAAGGATTTTGAATCCCGGGTAAGACTCATACCAGCCACACCAATCACACTGTACAACCTGTGATCTGAACCCAGTTAACAGTATGATAAACGTAGGAGCCTCTGAAAAGATGGCTCACAACAATAAACAACCCGATTTTTTGTAACAATAACTATATACAAGTATTGCAGACAATCCGCACTTGGGATGGGCGCCCAGCATCCACTACGGACTATGAGAAATAGAATTATCGGTAAGTAAATTCTTATTTTCTCTGACGTCCTAGTGGATGCTGGGACTTCCGTAAGGACCATGGGGATTATACCAAAGCTCCCAAACGGGCGGGAGAGTGCGGATGACTCTGCAGCACCGAATGAGAGAACTCCAGGTCCTCCTCAGCCAAGGTATCGAATTTGTAAAATTTTGCAAACTTGTTTGCCCCTGACCAAGTAGCTGCTCGGCAAAGTTGTAAAGCCGAGACCCCTCGGGCAGCCGCCCAAGATGAGCCCACTTTTCTTGTGGAATGGGCTTTAACAGATTTTGGCTGTGGCAGTCCTGCCACAGAATGTGCAAGCTGAATTGTACTACAAATCCAACGAGCAATCGTCTGCTTAGAAGCAGGAGCACCCAGCTTGTTGGGTGCATACAGGATAAACAGCGAGTCAGATTTTCTGACTCCAGCCGTCCTGGAAACATATATTTTCAGGGCCCTGACTACGTCCAACAACTTGGAGTCCTCCAAGTCCCTAGTAGCCGCAGGCACCACAATAGGTTGGTTCATGTGAAATGCTGAAACCACCTTAGGGAGAAATTGAGGACGAGTCCTCAATTCTGCCCTGTCTGAATGAAAAATTAGGTAAGGGCTTTTATATGACAAAGCCGCCATTTCTGAGACACGCCTGGCTGACGCCAGAGCTAACAGCATGGCCACCTTCCATGTGAGATATTTTAATTCCACAGTGGTGAGTGGTTCAAACCAATGTGATTTTAGGAACCCTAAAACTACATTGAGATCCCAAGGTGCCACTGGTGGCACAAAAGGAGGTTGTATATGCAGTACCCCCTTGACAAACGTCTGAACTTCAGGCAATGAAGCCAGTTCTTTCTGGAAGAAGATCGACAGGGACGAAATTTGAACCTTAATGGATCCTAATTTTAGGCCCATAGACAGTCCTGCTTGCAGGAAATGCAGGAAACGACCCAGTTGAAATTCCTCTGTGGGGGCCTTCTTAGCCTCACATCAGGAAACATATTTTCGCCAAATGCGGTGATAATGTTTCGCAGTTACATCCTTCCTGGCTTTTATCAGGGTAGGGATGACTTCATCTGGAATGCCTTTTTCCATCAGGATCCGGCGTTCAACCGCCATGCCGTCAAACGCAGCCGCGGTAAGTCTTGGAACAGACAAGGTCCCTGCTGGAGCAGGTCCTTTCTTAGAGGTAGAGGCCACGGGTCCTCCGTGAGCATCTCTTGCAGTTCCGGGTACCAAGTTCTTCTTGGCCAATCCGGAGCCACGAGTATAGTCTTCACTCCTCTCCTTCTTATGATTCTCAGTACTTTTGGAATGAGAGGCAGAGGAGGGAACACATACACCGACTGATACACCCACGGTGTTACCAGAGCGTCCACCGCTATTGCCTGAGGGTCCCTTGACCTGGCGCAATATCTGTCCAGTTTTTTGTTGAGACGGGACGCCATCATGTCCACCTTTGGTTTTTCCCAACGGTTTACAATCACTTGAAAGACTTCTGGGTGAAGTCCCCACTCCCCCGGGTGGAGGTCGTGTCTGCTGAGGAAGTCTGCTTCCCAGTTGTCCACTCCCGGAATGAACACTGCTGACAGTGCCACCACATGATTTTCCGCCCAGCGAAGAATCCTTGCAGCTTCTGCCATTGCCCTCCTGCTTCTTGTGCCGCCCTGTCTGTTGACGTGGGCGACTGCCGTGATGTTGTCCGATTGGATCAATACCGACTGACCCTGAAGCAGAGGCCTTGCTTGACTTAGGGCATTGTAAATGGCCCTTAGTTCCAGGATATTTATGTGAAGAGACGTTTCCATGCTTGACCACAAGCCCTGGAAATTTCTTCCCTGTGTGACTGCTCCCCAGCCTCTCAGGCTGGCATCGGTGGTCACCAGCATGCAATCCTGAATGCCGAATCTGCGGCCCTCTAGAAGATGAGCACTCTGTAACCACCACAGGAGAGACACCCTTGTCCTTGGAGATAGGGTTATCCGCTGATGCATCTGAAGATGCGATCCGGACCATTTGTCCAGCAGATCCCACTGAAAAGTTCTTGCATGGAATCTTCCGAATGGAATCGCTTCGTAAGAAGCCACCATTTTTCCCAGGACTCTCGTGCATTGATGCACTGACACTTGGCCTGGTTTTAGGAGTTTCCTGACTAGCTCGGATAACTCCCTGGCCTTCTCCTCCGGGAGAAACACCTTTTTCTGGACTGTGTCCAGAATCATCCCCAGGAACAGTAGACGTGTTGTTGGAATCAGCTGTGATTTTGGGATATTTAGGATCCACCCGTGCTGACGTAGCACTACCTGAGATAGTGCTACTCCGACCTCTAACTGTTCCCTGGACCTTGCCCTTATCAGGAGATCGTCCAAGTAAGGGATAATTAAGACGCCTTTTCTTCGAAGAAGAATCATCATTTCGGCCATTACCTTGGTAAAGACCCGTGGTGCCGTGGACAATCCAAACGGCAGCGTCTGAAACTGATAATGACAGTTTTGTACCACAAACCTGAGGTACCCTTGGTGAGAAGGGTAGATTGGGACATGGAGATAAGCATCTTTGATGTCCAGAGACACCATATAGTCCCCTTCTTCCAGGTTCGCTATCACTGCTCTGAGTGACTCCATCTTGAATTTGAACCTTTTTATGTAAGTGTTCAAGGATTTTAGATTTAAAATTGGTCTCACCGAGCCGTCCGGCTTCGGTACCACAAACAGCGTGGAATAATACCCCTTTCCCTGTTGTAGGAGGGGTACCTTGATTATCACCTGCTGGGAATACAGCTTGTGAATAGCTTCCACTACCGCCTCCCTGTCGGAGGGAGACGTTGGTAGAGCAGACTTCAGGAACCGGCGAGAGGGAGACGTCTCGAATTCCAATTTGTACCCCTGTGATACTACCTGCAGGATCCAGGGGTCCACTTGCGAGTGAGCCCACTGCGCGCTGAAATTCTTGAGACGGCCCCCCACCGTGCCTGAGTCCGCTTGTAAGGCCCCAGCGTCATGCTGAAGACTTGGCAGAAGCGGGGGAGGGCTTCTGCTCCTGGGAAGAGGCTGCCTGGTGCAGTCTTTTTCCCCTTCCTCTGCCCCGGGGCAGAAATGAGTGGCCTTTTGCCCACTTGCCCTTATGGGAACGAAAGGACTGAGTTTGAAAAGACGGTGTCTTTTTCTGCTGAGAGGTGACCTGGGGTAAAAAGGTGGATTTTCCAGCCGTTGCTGTGGCCACCAGGTCCGATAGACCGACCCCAAATAACTCCTCCCCTTTATACGGCAATACTTCCATATGTCGTTTGGAATCCGCATCACCTGACCACTGTCGCGTCCATAACGCTCTTCTGGCAGAAATGGACATCGCACTCACTCTAGATGCCAGGGTGCAAATATCCCTCTGTGCATCTCGCATATATAGTAATGCATCCTTTAAATGCTCTATAGTTAATAATATACTGTCCCTATCCAGGGTATCAATATTTTCAGTCAGGGAATCCGACCAATCCACCCCAGCACTGCACATCCAGGCTGAGGCGATTGCTGGTCGCATTATAACACCAGTATGTGTGTATATACCTTTTAGAATATTTTCCAGCCTTCTATCAGCTGGTTCCTTAAGGGCGGCCGTATCGGGAGACGGTAACGCCACTTGTTTTGATAAGCGTGTGAGCGCCTTATCTACCCTAGGGGGTGTTTCCCAACGCGCCCTAACCTCTGGCGGGAAAGGGTATAGTGCCAATAATTTATTAGAAATCAGCAGTTTTTTATCGGGGGAAAACCACGCTTTATCACACACCTCATTTAATTCATCTGATTCAGGAAAAACTACTGGTAGTTTTTTCACACCCCACATAATACCCTTTTTTGTGGTACTTGTAGTGTCAGAAATATTCAATGCCTCCTTCATTGCCGTGATCATGTAACGTGTGGCCCTACTGGACATTACGTTTGTCTCCTCACCGTCGACACTGGATTCAGTATCCGTGTCTGGGTCTGTGTCGACCATCTGAGGTAACGGGCGTTTTAGCGCCCCCGACGGTGTCTGAGACGCCTGAACAGGCACTAATTGATTTGCCGGCTGTCTCATGTCGTCAACAGATTTTTGCAAAGTGCTGACACTGTCACGTAATTCTTTAAATACGACCATCCAGTCAGGTGTCGACTCCCTAGGGGTGACATCACTAACACAGGCAATTGCTCTGCTTCCACATCATTTTCCTCCTCATACATGTCGACACAATCGTACCGACACCCAGCACACACACAGGGAATGCTCTGAAAGAGGACAGGACCCCACGAGCCCTTTGGGGAGACAGAGGGAGAGTTTGCCAGCACACACCAGAGCGCTATATATATACAGGGATAACCTTATGTAAGTGTTACTCCCTTTATAGCTGCTGTTTTATATTAGCTGCCAATAGTGCCCCCCCTCTCTTGTTTTACCCTGATTCTGTAGCAGGACTGCAGGGGAGAGTCTGGGAGCCTTCCTTCCAGCGGAACTGTGAGGGAAAATGGCGCTTGTGTGCTGAGGAGATAGGCTCCGCCCCCTTCACGGCGGCCTTTTCTCCCGCTTTTTTTAGGAAAACTGGCAGGGGTGAAATGCATCCATATAGCCCAGGAGCTATATGTGATGTATTTCTTTAGCCATATAAGGTTTAAACATGTTTTATTGCGTCTCAGGGCGCTCCCCCCCAGCGCCCTGCACCCTCAGTGACCGGAGTGTGAAGTGTGCTGAGAGCAATGGCGCACAGCTGCAGTGCTGTGCGCTACCTTATCTGAAGACAGGAACGTCTTCTGCCGCCGATTTCTCCGGACCTCTTCGCTCTTCTGGCTCTGTAAGGGGGCCGGCGGCGCGGCTCCGGGACCCATCCAGGCTGAACCTGTGATCGTCCCTCTGGAGCTAATGTCCAGTAGCCAAGAAGCCCAATCCACTCTGCACGCAGGTGAGTTCGCTTCTTCTCCCCTTAGTCCCACGATGCAGTGAGCCTGTTGCCAGCAGGACTCACTGAAAATAAAAAACCTATTTAAACTTTTACTTCTAAGCAGCTCAGGAGAGCCACCTAGCATGCACCCTTCTCGTTCGGGCACAAAAATCTAACTGAGGCTTGGAGGAGGGTCATAGGGGGAGGAGCCAGTGCACACCAGCTAGTCTAAAGCTTTTACTTTTTGTGCCCAGTCTCCTGCGGAGCCGCTATTCCCCATGGTCCTTACGGAAGTCCCAGCATCCACTAGGACGTCAGAGAAAAAGTAAATAAAAAAAAAAAGGGTCAACCTTTTGACCCCGTCAACCTTTTGACTGTCGACCGTTTGACCCCGTCGACCATTAGTGGTCGACCTACGGACTGTAGACCTTTTTATTGTAGGTCTATTAGCCAGGGAGATAAAGCAACGTGTGTAGCAAAAGTTCCAGGAAGGCATATACAAACCAATGGAGTACAAAAATGGTCTGAAGGTGGAGAACCGCTTTCACACTGCGAAACTTTACAATAATGCATTTTACTTATTCGATTAATATTGAGAGAGTACCTCACCCTTCACTCGTCGATCCCAATAGAGCAGGCATCAGGACCCAGCGCTGCAGTGAGGAGAGAGGAGGAGCAATCAGGTACAGAAGTTCATACATGACCAATCAGGTAATACCTAACATTAGACTGGCTACACTAGATCGGTATTTCTGATTGGTTGCTACAGGCTAACACATGACACTGCTCAAAGCACCAGCTTATAAAGAAAAAAAAATTAAAAAAAGATGCAATAATGTTCTGTGGAGCTCATCTACGAGGCAGAACTCTGTATGATTGACCAGGTACACGGCCCCCTCTCAGAAGCAGGCACAGAAACAATGTAACCCACCCAAATCTAACTCTCTCTGCACATGTTACATCTACACCCCTGCACTGCACATGAGGGGGGGGGGGGGGGTCATTCCGAGTTGATCGATCGCTAGCTACTTTTTGCAGCGCTGCGATCAGATAGTCGCCGCCTATAGGGAAGTGTATTTTTGCTTTGCAAGTGTGAGAACGCCTGTGCAGTACAAAAAAAGTTTTGTGCAGTTTCTGAGTAGGTCTGGACTTACTCAGCCCTTGTGATCACTTCAGCCTGTCCGGTCCTGGAATTGACGTCAGACACCCGCCCTGCAAACGCTTGGACACGCCTGCGTTTTCCCAAACACTCCCAGAAAACGGTCAGTTGCCACCCACAAACGCCCTCTTCCTGTAAATCTCCTTGCGAACGCCCGTAAGAATGGATTCTTCATAACATCCATCGCTCAGCAACGATCCGCTTTGTACCCGTACGACGCGCATGCGCATTGCAGTGCATATGCAGTTTTGACCTGATCACACCGCAGCAAAAAAACCTAGCGTGCGATCAGGTCGGAATGACCCCCAATATCCAACCGGATGTGGATCATCAAATCGACAGTGTCTAGGTCGACAATGTTTAGGTCGACCACTATAAGCTGACAGTCACTAGGTCGACAGGATTTCTAGGTCGACAGGTCAAAAGGTCGACACGATTTATTTTTGTGTCCTTTTCTGCATACAGTGACCGGGAAGCCGAATTAGTGCACCGTGCCCGCTCGCCATGCTTTGGGCAAGGTGCCTCACTCCACTACCGCTTCGCTCGACACAGATTACCGTTCCGATCGTAGTCCACACGCATCGTTAAGTATGAAAAAGTTCAAAAACAGAACAAACAAACAAAAAAAAAAAATAAGAATTTACTCACCAGTAATTCTATTTCTCGTAGTCCGTAGTGGATGCTGGGGACTCCGTAAAGGACCATGGGGAATAGACGGCTCCGCAGGAGACTGGGCACACTAAAAGAAAGATTTGGTACTACCTGGTGTGCACTGGCTCCTCCCTCTATGCCCCTCCTCCAGACCTCAGGATACTGTGCCCGGAAGAACTGACACAATAAGGAAGGATTTTGAATCCCGGGTAAGACTCATACCAGCCACACCAATCACACCGTATAACTCGTGATATTTTACCCAGTTAACAGTATGAATAACAACTGAGCCTCTCAACAGATGGCTCAACAATATAACCCTTTAGTTAGGCAATAACTATATACAAGTATTGCAGACAATCCGCACTTGGGATGGGTGCCCAGCATCCACTACGGACTACGAGAAATAGAATTACCGGTGAGTAAATTCTTATTTTCTCTGACGTCCTAGTGGATGCTGGGTACTCCGTAAGGACCATGGGGATTATACCAGAGCTCCCAAACGGGCGGGAGAGTGCGGATGACTCTGCAGCACCGAATGAGAGAACTCAAGGTCCTCCTCAGCCAGGGTATCAAATTTGTAGAATTTAGCAAACGTGTTTGCCCCTGACCAAGTAGCAGCTCGGCAAAGTTGTAAAGCCGAGACCCCTCGGGCAGCCGCCCAAGATGAGCCCACCTTCCTCGTGGAATGGGCTTTAACTGATTTAGGATGCGGCAAACCAGCCGCAGAATGCGCCAACTGAATTGTGCTACAAATCCAGCGAGCAACAGTCTGCTTAGAAGCAGGAGCACCTATTTTGTTGGGTGCATACAGGATAAAAAGCGAGTCAGTTTTCCTGACTCCAGCCGTCCTGGAAACATAAATTTTCAAGGCCCTGACTACGTCCAGTAACTTGGAATCCTCCAAGTCCTTAGTAGCCGCAGGCACTACAATAGGTTGGTTCAAATGAAAAGCTGATACCACCTTAGGGAGAAACTGGGGACGAGTCCTCAATTCTGCCCTATCCATATGGAAAATCAGATAAGGGCTTTTACACGACAAAGCCGCCAATTCTGACACACGCCTGGCCGAAGCCAAGGCCAATAACATGACCACTTTCCACGTGAGATATTTGAGATCCACGGTTTTAAGTGGTTCAAACCAATGTGATTTTAGGAAACTCAACACCACATTGAGATCCCAAGGTGCCACAGGAGGCACAAAAGGGGGCTGAATATGAAGCACTCCCTTTACAAAAGTCTGAACTTCAGGCAGTGAAGCCAGTTCTTTCTGGAAGAAAATCGACAGAGCCGAAATCTGGACCTTAATGGAACCCAATTTTAGGCCCATAGTCACTCCTGACTGTAGGAAGTGCAGAAAACGACCCAGCTGAAATTCCTCTGTGGGGGCCTTCCTGGCCTCACACCACGCAACATATTTTCGCCAAATGCAGTGATAATGGTTTGCGGTTACTTCTTTCCTGGCTTTTATCAGCGTAGGAATGACTTCCTCCGGAATGCCCTTTTCCTTTAGGATCCGGAATTCAACCGCCATGCCGACAAACGCAGCCGCGGTAAGTCTTGGAACAGACAGGGCCCCTGCTGTAGCAGATCCTGTCTGAGCGGTAGAGGCCATGGGTCCTCTGATAACATTTCTTGAAGTTCCGGGTACCAAGCTCTTCTTGGCCAATCCGGAACCACGAGTATCGTTCTTACTCCTCGCCTTCTTATTATTCTCAGTACCTTTGGTATGAGGGGCAGAGGAGGGAACACATAGACCGACTGGTACACCCACGGTGTCACTAGCGCGTCCACAGCTATCGCCTGAGGGTCCCTTGACCTGGCGCAATATCTCTTTAGCTTCTTGTTGAGGCGGGACGCCATCATGTCCACCTGTGGCCTTTCCCAACGGTTTACCAACAGTAGGAAGACTTCTGGATGAAGTCCCCACTCTCCCGGGTGTAGGTCGTGTCTGCTGAGGAAGTCTGCTTCCCAGTTGTCCACTCCCGGAATGAACACTGCCGACAGTGTTATTATGTGATTTTCCGCCCATCGGAGAATCCTTGCGGCTTCTGCCATCGCCATCCTGCTTCTTGTGCCGCCCTGTCGGTTTACATGGGCGACTGCCGTGATGTTGTCTGACTGGATCAGTACCGGCTGGTTTTGAAGCAGGGGTTTTGCCTGACTTAGGGCATTGTAAATGGCCCTTAGTTCCAGAATATTTATGTGCAGGCAAGTCTCCTGACTTGACCATAGTCCTTGGAAGTTTCTTCCCTGTGTGACTGCTCCCCAGCCTCGAAGGCTGGCATCCGTGGTCACCAGGACCCAGTCCTGTATGCCGAATCTGCGGCCCTCTAGAAGATGAGCACTCTGCAGCCACCACAGTAGAGACACCCTGGTCCCTGGAGACAGGGTTATCAGACGATGCATCTGAAGATGCGATCCCGACCACTTGTCCAAGAGGTCCCACTGGAAGGTCCTTGCATGGAACCTGCCGAATGGAATTGCTTCGTATGAAGCCACCATTTTTCCCAGGACTCGTGTGCAGTGATGCACCGATACCCGTTTTGGTTTTAGGAGGTCTCTGACTAGAGATGACAGCTCCTTGGCTTTCTCCTGCGGGAGAAACACTTTTTTCTGTTCTGTGTCCAGAATCATCCCCAGGAACAGTAAGCGTGTGGAAGGAACCAGTTGTGACTTTGGGATGTTTAGAATCCAGCCATGCTGTTGTAGCACTTCCCGAGATAGTGCTACTCCGACCAGTAACTGCTCCCTGGACCTCGCCTTTATTAGGAGATCGTCCAAGTACGGGATAATTAAAACTCCCTTTTTTCGAAGGAGTATCATCATTTCTGCCATTACCTTGGTAAACACCCTCGGTGCCGTGGACAGTCCAAACGGTAGTGTCTGGAATTGGTAATGACAATCCTGTACCACAAATCTGAGGTACTCCTGGTGAGGAAGGTAAATTGGGACATGCAGGTAAGCATCCTTGATGTCCAGGGATACCATGTAATCCCCCTCGTCCAGGCTTGCAATAACCGCCCTGAGCGATTCCATCTTGAACTTTGATTTTTTTATGTATGTGTTCAATGATTTCAAATTTAAAATGGGTCTCACCGAACCGTCCGGTTTCGGTACCACAAACAGTGTGGAATAGTAACCCCGTCCTTGTTGAAGTAGGGGTACTTTTACTATCACCTGCTGGGAATACAGCTTGTGAATTGCCTCTAGTACAGCCTCCCTGCTCGAGGGAATTGTCGGTAAGGCCGATTTGAGGAAACGGCGGGGGGGAGTCGCCTCGAATTCCAGCTTGTACCCCTGAGATACTACTTGAAGGATCCAGGGATCCACCCGTGAGCGAACCCACTGATCGCTGAAATTTTTGAGGCGGCCCCCCACCGTACCTGGCTCCGCCTGTGGAGCCCCACCGTCATGCGGCGGATTTGGAAGAAGCGGGGGAGGACTTTTGTTCCTGGGAACCTGCTGCGTGGTGCAGTTTCTTCCCCCTTCCTCTGCCTCTAGACAGAAAGGACCCGCCTTTTCCCCGCCTGTTTTTCTGGGTTCGAAAGGACTGCACCTGATAGTACGGCGCTTTCTTAGGCTGTGAGGGGACATGGGGTAAAAATGCTGACTTCCCAGCTGTTGCTGTGGAAACAAGGTCTGAGAGACCGTCCCCGAATAACTCCTCACCCTTATAAGGCAAAACTTCCATGTGCCTTTTAGAATCTGCATCCCCTGTCCACTGCCGAGTCCATAAGCCTCTCCTAGCAGAAATGGACAATGCACTTATTCTAGATGCCAGCCGGCAGATCTCCCTCTGTGCATCTCTCATGTACAAGACTGAGTCTTTTATATGCTCTATGGTAAGCAATATAGTGTCCCTGTCCAGGGTGTCAATATTTTCTGACAGGGAATCTGACCAAGCAGCAGCAGCACTGCACATCCACGCTGAAGCAATAGCTGGTCTCAGTATAACACCAGTGTGTGTATATATAGACTTTAGGATAGCCTCCTGCTTTCTATCAGCAGGTTCCTTTAGGGCGGCCGTATCCGGAGACGGTAGTGCCACCTTTTTAGACAAACGTGTGAGCGCTTTATCCACTCTAGGGGGAGTTTCCCAACGTGACCTATCCTCTGGCGAGAAAGGGAACGCCATTAGTAATTTTTTTGAAATCACCAATTTCTTATCAGGGAAAGCCCACGCTTCTTCACACACTTCATTTAATTCTTCAGATGGGGGAAAAACTATTGGTAGTTTTTTCTCCCCAAACATAATACCCTTTTTTGAGGTACCTGGGTTTATATCAGAAAGGTGTAAAACCTCTTTCATTGCCTCAATCATGCCACGAATGGCCCTAGTGGACATTAAATTTGACTCATCGTCGTCGACACTGGTATCAGTATCCGTGTCGACATCTGTGTCTGCCATCTGAGGTAGTGGGCGTTTTAGAGCCCCTGATGGCCATTGAATTGCCTGGGCAGGCACGGGCTGAGAAGCCGGCTGTCCCGTATTTGGCCTGTCGTCAAATTTTTTATGTAAGGAGTCGACACTTGCACGTAATTCCTTCCATAAGTCCATCCACTCAGGTGTCTGCCCCGCAGGGGGTGACATCACATTTATAGGCATCTGCTCCGCCTCCACATAAGTCTCCTCATCAAACATGTCGACACAGCCGTACCGACACACCGCACACACACACAGGGAATGCTCTTAAAGGAGACAGGACCCCACAAAAGCCCTTTGGGGAGACAGAGATAGAGTATGCCAGCACACACCAGAGCGCTATATAATGCAGGGACTAACTGAATTATGTCCCCTATAGCTGCTATAATATTTACTGCGCCTCAAATCTGTGCCCCCCCCTCTCTTTTTTACCCTTTTCTGTAGTGTAGACTGCAGGGGAGAGTCAGGGAGCTTCCTTCCAGCGGAACTGTGAGGGAATAATGGCGCCAGTGTGCTGAGGGAGATGGCTCCGCCCCTTTTTCGGCTGACTTTTCTCCCGCTTTTTTCTGTATTCTGGCAGGGGTAATTACCACATATATAGCCTCTGGGGCTATATATTGTGGTTATTTTGCCAGCTAAGGTGATATTATTGCTGCTCAGGGCGCCCCCCCCCCCCCAGCGCCCTGCACCCTCAGTGACCGGAGTGTGAAGTGTGTATGAGGAGCAATGGCGCACAGCTGCAGTGCTGTGCGCTACCTTGGTGAAGACTGAAGTCTTCTGCCGCCGATTTTCCGGACCATCTTCTTGCTTCTGGCTCTGTAAGGGGGGCGGCGGCGCGGCTCCGGGAACGAACACCAAGGACGGGTCCTGCGGTCGATCCCTCTGGAGCTAATGGTGTCCAGTAGCCTAAGAAGCCCAAGCTAGCTGCAAGGAGGTAGGTTCGCTTCTTCTCCCCTTAGTCCCTCGTTGCAGTGAGCCTGTTGCCAGCAGGTCTCACTGTAAAATAAAAAACCTAATATATACTTTCTTTCTAGGAGCTCAGGAGAGCCCCTAGTGTGCATCCAGCTCGGCCGGGCACAGAAATCTAACTGGTCTGGAGGAGGGGCATAGAGGGAGGAGCCAGTGCACACCAGGTAGTACCAAATCTTTCTTTTAGTGTGCCCAGTCTCCTGCGGAGCCGTCTATTCCCCATGGTCCTTACGGAGTCCCCAGCATCCACTAGGACGTCAGAGAAAAAGTGTAAAACCCATGTCAACCTTTTGACCTGTCGACCTAGCACGTCCACCTTCCAACCCTGTCGACCTAGTGACTGTCGACCTATAGTGGTCGACCTAAACATTGTCGACCTAGACAGTGTCGATCTTCAGACCGGATCCCGTCCAACCTCCTAACCCTTCACCGCCAGCCCTGAATATGGTCAGAATATACTGCTCAGCTTAGCCCCAGTTACTGCGGGACTGAGGGCTGCCTGTATTACATGGGCGTGGATCAGAAGCTCTTTATCACATTGGTCGGAGACCACCTGAAAACGCGCTTCTCTAAGGAAGGCTGGCGGAGGTGGTCTCTCATCCTATACTGCTAATAAAACGCACTTCTCTAATGAAGGTGGCGGAGGTGGTCTCTCATCCTATACTGCTAATAAAACGCTCTTCTCTAATGAAGGCTGGCGGAGGTGGTCTCTCATCCTATACTGCTAATAAAACGCTCTTCTCTAATGAAGGCTGGCGGAGGTGGTCTCTCATCCTATACTGCTAATAAAACGCTCTTCTCTAATGAAGGCTGGCGGAGGTGGTCTCTCATCCTATACTATTAATAAAACGCTCTTCTCTAATGAAGGCTGGCGGAGGTGGTCTCTCATCCTATACTATTAATAAAACGCTCTTCTCTAATGAAGGCTGGCGGAGGTGGTCTCTCATCCTATACTATTAATAAAACGCGCTTCTCTAATGAAGGCTGGCGGAGGTGGTCTCTCATCCTATACTATTAATAAAACGCGCTTCTCTAATGAAGGCTGGCGGAGGTGGTCTCTCATCCTATACTATTAATAAAACGCGCTTCTCTAATGAAGGCTGGAGGAGGTGGTCTCTCATCCTATACTGTTAATAAAACGCGCTTCTCTAATGAAGGCTGGCGGAGGTGGTCTCTCATCCTATACTGTTAATAAAACGCGCTTCTCTAAGGAAGGCTGGCGGAGGTGGTCTCTCATCCTATACTATTAATAAAACGCTCTTCTCTAATGAAGGCTGGCGGAGGTGGTCTCTCATCCTATACTATTAATAAAACGCGCTTCTCTAATGAAGGCTGGCGGAGGTGGTCTCTCATCCTAGACTATTAATAAAACGCGCTTCTCTAATGAAGGCTGGAGGAGGTGGTCTCTCATCCTATACTGTTAATAAAACGCGCTTCTCTAATGAAGGCTGGCGGAGGTGGTCTCTCATCCTATACTGTTAATAAAACGCGCTTCTCTAATGAAGGCTGGCGGAGGTGGTCTCTCATCCTATACTGTTAATAAAACGCGCTTCTCTAAGGAAGGCTGGCGGAGGTGGTCTCTCATCCTATACTATTAATAAAACGCTCTTCTCTAATGAAGGCTGGCGGAGGTGGTCTCTCATCCTATACTGTTAATAAAACGCTCTTCTCTAATGAAGGCTGGCGGAGGTGGTCTCTCATCCTATACTGTTAATAAAACGCTCTTCTCTAATGAAGGCTGGCGGAGGTGGTCTCTCATCCTATACTATTAATAAAACGCTCTTCTCTAATGAAGGCTGGCGGAGGTGGTCTCTCATCCTATACTATTAATAAAACGCGCTTCTCTAATGAAGGCTGGCGGAGGTGGTCTCTCATCCTATACTATTAATAAAACGCGCTTCTCTAATGAAGGCTGGCGGAGGTGGTCTCTCATCCTATACTATTAATAAAACGCGCTTCTCTAATGAAGGCTGGCGGAGGTGGTCTCTCATCCTATACTATTAATAAAACGCGCTTCTCTAATGAAGGCTGGCGGAGGTGGTCTCTCATCCTATACTATTAATAAAACGCGCTTCGCTAATGAAGGCTGGCGGAGGTGGTCTCTCATCCTATACTATTAATAAAACGCGCTTCTCTAATGACGGCTGGCGGAGGTGGTCTCTCATCCTATATTAATAAAACGCGCTTCTCTAATGAAGGCTGGCGGAGGTGGTCTCTCATCCTATACTATTGATAAAACGCGCTTCTCTAATGAAGGCTGGCGGAGGTGGTCTCATCCTATACTATTAATAAAACGCGCTTCTCTAATGAAGGCTGGCGGAGGTGGTCTCTCATCCTATACTATTAATAAAACGCGCTTCTCTAATGAAGGCTGGCAGAGGTTGTCTCTCATCCTATACTATTAATAAAACGCGCTTCTCTAATGAAGGCTGGTGGAGGTGGTCTCTCATCCTATACTATTAATAAAACGCGCTTCTCTAATGAAGGCTGGCGGAGGTGGTCTCTCATCCTATACTATTAATAAAACGCGCTTCTCTAATGAAGGCTGGCGGAGGTGGTCTCTCATCCTATACTATTAATAAAAGGCGCTTCTCTAATGAAGGCTGGAGGAGGTGGTCTTATCCTAATGAAGGCTGGCGGAGGTGGTCTCTCATCCTATACTGTTAATAAAACGCGCTTCTCTAATGAAGGCTGGCGGAGGTGGTCTCTCATCCTATACTATTAATAAAACGCGCTTCTCTAATGAAGGCTGGCGGAGGTGGTCTCTCATCCTATACTATTAATAAAACGCGCTTCTCTAATGAAGGCTGGCGGAGGTGGTCTCTCATCCTATACTATTAATAAAACGCGCTTCTCTAATGAAGGCTGGCGGAGGTGGTCTCTCATCCTATACTGTTAATAAAACGTGCTGAGAAGAAAGGAGTACCCGCAGTCCTGTAATAAAACCTATACAGGGCCGGACAAGAAGTTGGAGCCCGGAAGAGATTAATGGGAAACAACCCTGCCCTAACCCAAGCGGAATCCATGCTCGTTAAACCAGACTGGACTGTCCTTAAACACTAAGGGGGTCATTCTGACCCGTTCGCTCGCTGCTGTTTGTCGCAGCCGAGCGAATGCGTCTATTCTGCGCATGCGCCGGCGCCGTAGTGCGCCGGCGCATGCCAGACGGCCGAAGGCCGTAGCAGGGCTGCAATCGCCTCTGCCTGACTGACAGCCAGAGGCGGTCGCTGGGCGGGAGGGGGCAGAACGGTGGCGTTTGGCCGCCGTTTCGTGGGAGCGGTCCGGCCAATGCAGGCGTGGCCGGACCAAACGAGGGGCGGGCCGCAGCGGCTGCGCGACGTCACACGCAGCCGCTGCGGGCCGGGGATCGATGAGTAGCTCCCGGCCAGCACGCTAAAGCTGCGCTGGTTGGGAGCTACTCTTGAAGTGCAAAGGCAGGGGGGGGGGGGGGAGTGAGGGAGGAGCGGCACTGACATGCAGGGCGGATGAGCCCTGTGCTGGGCGTCTGCCCGCATGTCAGTGTGAATGATCGTCACAGCTACGATCAACTTGGAATGACCCCCTAAGTGCGCTGGCTCATTTGGCGCAAAAGGCAGCTGAACAGAGCGGCTTGTCTAGGTGCCAGTCTGCACACAGCGGACTCACCGGTCACATCCTGGATCTCCTCCTCCTTCAGATCCTCAGCCTCTGGACTTTCAATCTCCTCATCAATTTGAGACTGTGACAGAGACCCTGGGAGAGACACAGACACTTTGTTGGTTAGGTGTCCTTATTACTGTGTGCCAGTGTGCCACTAACGGAGAGAAGATGGGAGGAGGGAGGCGCAGTTGGCGGTTAGAGGGTGGCTCTCACTTACCTCTGTGTGCGGAGATGATCTCCGGCGTGTCAGCAGATGAGAGCGTCTACGAGACAGCACAGAATTAGACAGATGTATACAGAGTGTGACACAGACCGGTGCTGGTGCACCGAATGAATACCCACCTCTGTGTGCGAGGGGTCCCTGCTGAGGGTCCCAAGTAACGCCGGCCTCTCGCTGTCACACACTCCGGACACCTCCTCGTCCTCTTCATGGATGGGAGATGAGGGAGAGCGGAGACCGCTGCAGGACACAAGGGCAGGAAGAGACAGGGCGAGGCGGGTCAGTATTCTCCAGAGGCGCAGGGGGGACAACACGTAACAGAACTGTGCCCTGTCTCACCTGTCAGGGGTCTTTACGTGCTTGCCTTTGTGGTGGGAGTTGTCTGGAGGCCCCCGAGCAGGTAGTCCTTCACTGTAGGGGATCTCCTCATATAGGGGGGCAGTGGCAGGAGGGGACCAGAGACCATTCAGAGCCTCTAGCAGAGAGATGGGTTCAAATCCTGGAGGGATGTTATCTGCCCCCTATAGGTAAAAAGCAGAAGTAATATGGAGACAGTGCCACATAATCAGACATGCTGCCTTCCAGGGGGTGGCAAACCGCAACGCAGGCAGAGGCAAGGAAGCTGCAGTGCAGGGGGAAAGGGGCAAGTGGACACAAGGAAGCCGCAGTGCCGGGGGAAGGGGGCAATCAGAGACAAGGAAGCTGCGGTGAAGGGGGCAAGCAGAAGCACAGTAACTGCAGCGCAGGGGGAGGGGCAATCGGAGGCAAGGAAGCTGCAGCACAGGGAGGCAAGGAAGCTTCAGCGCAGGGGGAGGGGGGCAATCGGAGGCAAGGAAGCTGCAGCACAGGGAGGGGGGGGCAATCGGAGGCGAGGAAGCTGCAGCGCTGGGGGAGGGGGGGCAATCGGAGGCAAGGAAACTGCAGCGCAGGGAGGCAAGGAACCTGCAGCGCAGGGGAGAAGGGGCAATCGGAGGCAAGGAAGCAGTGGTGCAGGGCGGAGAGGGGCAAGCAGGCCACCGATGCAAATGTAGTTACTGACCGAGTTATCATCATGGTCCAAACTCTGGGCCAGCACAGGACTGAAGGAGATGGGTGGGAGAGGACCCGGCTTCCTCCGCACTGCGCGGATTTGTAGGAGGGCGCGGAAAGCTAGACAGAAAATATATACAGTCCGCCATTACACAAAAGACAGTTTACTGCTCTTAGCACGTATCACATTCAGCCCGCACACCGAGGACTCTACCAGCATCAACCAGACACAATGCCTGCTGGGCAGTATATAGGACGCATCAAGAACGTATGCCTCCCTATATTGCTATGGTCATGTTGCCGGGAGGCAGAGACCGGGTGCTTGTGTACAGGATGGAGATGGCGTCTGTACTCACGCAGTCGGCAGATGGGGCAGTTGTTGGCCTGGTAGCGCAGGGTGTCGGCGCAGGAGTTGCACAGACAGAGGTGTCGGCAGGGCAGGATGAGCGTGTCCCGCAGGTCAGAGAGGCAGACTACACACTCATTGCTGTTGTCGCTGTTGTCGTCCTCGGAGGGCTGGAGGCACAAATCACACAAAAAAAAAATACAAATGGTTTTTAATTTAAAATTTAAAAATAAAATTAAAAAAATCACACGTTAAAAATGCACCGTTCATGGCTCAGCAAGAATGACTTTCAAACAGTGTCATTTTCCTGAAGGGTAGAAGAAACGGGGGTCTACCTGGTGGGCAGACAGACAAAAGTCTAGTCTGCAACATTCAGGGATGCACAAAAACCCTTCTCCGTGCGAGAACACCGGAGCCCGCGGGCCACATCGGCTCAGAGAGACATCTGGGCACAAATCTAATACTCCTCCCCCTCTATATTCCCCTCGCCTGCTGGGAATTAGCCATCTCTCCATCACCCTATTGGGGTACACTGGAACCATGGGGACATTCCCACCACAGGAGGGTACAACTACGTGACGACAAAGCACCTTGCGCCGGACTCAGAGTTAGCAGCAAATAAAAATGGAGGCATTTGCTCCTGGAACAAATCATCGTGCTCTGCAAAGGGAGCAAATGTGTTTATTTGTTTGCACGCAGGAAACGTACCGGTCTGCACAGACATTTAGGAATGAGCTAGATCTCGCCTTCCCCACCTGCAGTGTAAAGATGGTTTTACCATGGTGCAAATGCTCCTTTTTCTGTTTGCGCTTATCTCTTACTCCACTGTGACCAAACGGAGTGGATTTTGGTCATAAAGCCCTTGACATCTGTAAAACCCTGTAAATGTACGAGCTAGTGATCAGATAGATGCAGCTGCTTGGTCACAGTCCCAGGACGCGATGGCCAGAAGGCTCTAACTGGTAGAACAGGATCTCGTCATATTATTAGAATCTGGTTTTTCTGCTATCGAATTACTGAAGTAGCTCATCTATCAACAGCCTACAAACACAGGTGGTTTTACCGACATAGAACTTTTTAACCCTTTGCTGCGGCCCTCGTCTCCCGTAGCAAAGCTACAGGCTGTCTAGGTAAGGAATGATAGTCACTGCACCCCCCCCCCCCCCTTCCCAAAGCTATAACCAGGATAACCCTTGTAAATACCCTTTGAGTGCTGCAGCCAAGAGGAAAGCTAAAGCCTCAAGAAATGTCACATCCCCCACTCTGTAACTTCCCTGCAGGGAGAGACAGGGGAGCAGCAGCTGAGACTCCGGGTCTTACATGTCAGGCTGGCTCGCCAAAAGTTCCAAATGCTGCCCATAAATTTCCCCGCAAAACACTGTCACCGCCCTACAGCAGAGGACTGCCTTGGTTGTATGGGCAGAGAAGAAAACAAGGGTCAGAGCTAGCGTACTTCAGTGCCCCGTCACGACAGGATGTTCGGGCATCACAAGTTTTAGAAGTACTTTTATGCTGCCCAGTGCATTCGATGGCATTCCCTCTCAGAATCTGGAGCCTAGGTGGACCCGCTGTAAACCATCTTCCTCCCTAAGCCCAGTGCCGCCAACAGTTAAGGGTCGTGATCCCCTATCCTGATCACTCTTCGTTTCCAAACCCCGGGAGCCAGTACTGAGCACTTCCTCAGGAGGAAAGGGAGACACTTACTGTATTGGCTTATAGAGGAGAATGAAAAAATAAAAATAAAAATCCAGAAGCAGCACTGTGCCGGAGGGCACTGCACCCGTGAAACTTCCTCCAGACACCTCTATACCCCATGGGTCCCGTGTCCCCCAATAAACAACAAAGAAGTAAAGAGAACTGGCTTTTATTTCTTCTTCTTACCAGTAAGTGGGCAGACACCAACTACAATAACATTCTACCCTAGTGAGATAGCGCCACCCTGTGGACACTTTCTGACACTGACAATTACCAGAAATAATTTACGAGTACAACACTGCAAACAAAGGAAGACCCTTATTTCCACTAGACACACCCTTCTTCACAGTAAGTCCCATTAATGAGAGTTTTCTCTGTAACGGAGGACACCGATGTGATCTTACCTTGGTCTCCTGGTTGTTCTTGTTCTCAATACCATAAATTTCCTGCAGCAGATAACTGACTCTATCCACCTGTAATATGCAGACACAACGTTACTTCCGCAACCCCTGATCCCTGTCAGGATTGAAAAATGGTCACTCCCGGGATTCCTGGGACACCTGGAATTGGGAGTTTCCCTGTGTGGCCGCCCCCCTCACATAACTCACCATACACCGGGGGCGGGCGGGTGAACAACATCAGCTGCTCTCTCCCGGCGGCGTGTGGCTGCACGTCACGCTGCGCTGGGGAGCCGGAAGGAGGAAGCCGGGCAACGCTGATCTCTCAATCCCCGGGATTGGAGCTTCCAATCCCGGAATTGAATCCCGGACGTTTTTAGGCCTAAACCCTGGGATCCCGCCGATTCCGATCCTGGGATTGGCCTCCCTACTTGGAACCCAAACGGCCCATGTTCTCCAGGTCACCCAGCAGGTGCACAGGTGTATTCATTACTCACTGACACAGGAAAAGATCCACAGCTAGAGCTAATTATTTCACTTGCAATTCTGTGAGGAGACCTGGAAAACATGCACTGTGTGGGGTCCCAAAGACAGAGTTTGAGAACCTGAGCTGTAGTATATACATATGATACCCCCCTGTTCACCTGTAATATATACACATGATGCCACCCTACACTTTAACTACTCTCAATTCGGGTTTATGGTTCTTATGAATTAAATGCATTGAAAACAATGGCTTTCCAATTCTTGTGGAACTACTGGTCCCAGCATACACTGGCAGTGTCTGTAGATCCACCCTAGCCAGAGACACGGATAGCCTATTTCTGTACAGCTGGGTATATACTTACTATTTGCTTCTGTTTCAGAGGCTTCACTGAGAAACTGCCATCAACGTGCTGCGGAGAGAGGAGAGGTTGTATCAGCTGTGGGGTCATAGTGCACCGGCCGCTCCCAGACTCGCGTCACCCGGGCACCGGCCGCTCCCAGACTCGCGTCACCCGGGCACCGGCCGCTCCCAGACTCGCGTCACCCGGGCACCGGCCGCTCCCAGACTCGCGTCACCCGGGCACCGGCCGCTCCCAGACTCGCGTCACCCGGGCACCGGCCGCTCCCAGACTCGCGTCACCCGGGCACCGGCCGCTCCCAGACTCACGTCACCCGGGCACCGGCCGCTCCCAGACTCACGTCTCCCGGGCACCGGCCGCTGCGATCACTTCAGCCTGTCCGGGGCCGGAATTGACTTCAGACACCCGCCCTGCAAACGCTTAGGCATGCCTACGTTTCCCCAACCGCTCCCAGAAAACGGTCAGTTGCCACCCACAAACGCCCTCTTCCTGTGACAAACACAGTGCGATCGGCTGTGCGAATGGATTCTTCGTAAAACCCATCGCACAGCAAAGATCCGCTTTGTACCTGTGCGACAAGCCTGCGCATTGCGGTGTATGCGCAGTTCTGACCTGACCGCACGCTAGCTTTTTTTGCAGCATTGCGATCGGGTCTGAATTAGGCCCCATATCGAAGGCAAGAAGAATAAAATATCCTGGGACAATAGTGCGCTCTTATCCAGGAGACGCCCTTTACAAGATGAGGGACAGAGATGAGCACAGGCACTCCGGAATATGTCCAGTATAAGGGGCCAGCACGCAGGGCAGGGGGAAGATTATTAAGAGGAACGTTCCAATCGCTCACCTTCTCGAACGCAGCCAGCAGCACGTGAGCGTGTCCTGATCCCTCTGTATAAAGAGAAGGAGAGTGAGAGATCGCCAGAACTTTACGGCTCATTACTAGACAGGCGCTGAGCTGGGGGCTGCAATACTCAGTGCAGGCGTTATTGTGGGTACAGAGAACATTGCTCAGACTCTGCCTCCTGGACACACAAGAGCACATCCACACGTTACACAAAGCACTGGATGGTATAATACAGATAGGAGCCACAGGGCCTAATTCAGCCCTGATCGCAGCAGCAACGTTTTTATCCAATGGGCAATACCATGTGCAGTGCAGGTGGGGCAGATGTAACATGTGCAGAGAGTTAGATTTGGGTGGGGGTGTGTTCAAACTGAAATCTAAATTGCAGTGTAAAAATAAAGCAGCCAGTATTTACCCTGCACAGAAACAAAATAACCCACCCAAATCTAACTCTCTCTGCACATGTTACACCTGCCCCACCTGCAGTGCAGCATGGTTTTGCCCATTAGAGAAAGATTTTGCTGCTGCCATCAGGTCTGAATTAGGCCCCACTCTCTCTAACAGGGCTGAGTGGGGTAATCCAAACCTCAGTGCTGCAATCTCTTATACAATGTAGCGTAGACTCAAAGCATAAACTGGGACAATTCAATATACGACAGAGGTACGAGTCCAGTAAACCACGCTCTCACCATACCTCCTCCCTCGGCCACAACAGCCTGGATGACCAGCGGAGTGACCCCTTTATCAATGTCAAAGTTCAGCTGAAGGGGGGAAAAAAAAAAAAAAAAAAAAAAAGGGAAGAGAAAGGATTTATGCCAACTGCACAAAAACATCCACATCTAATGAAGGTCACAAAACCGTGCGACATCGTCCAATGAGAGCAGAGCCGACCCCTCACCTCCTCTTCCTTCCATTCATTAAAGTCGATTTTGAACACCGGCAGAGAAAAGTGCTGACTTAGGCCTCGTTTGTAATAAACCGTCTGGGACTGCAGGGCTAGGCTGCGGGGGCTGTACCTGTTAGTGAAGCAATGATAATATGGTCAAGCCTCATGACCACTTACTGGGGTCCGGCACATTCAGATGCCATTACTGGTTTCTGCAGGACGCATATTACATTTTCTCTATTCTGTGCCTTTCAGTCTTTATTTGTATCATCCGATCATTTTTTTTAATATACAAAACCGCTATTTTTCTGCATTACATACAACACTACACAGAAATAAGCTTTGCGTTACATATCCCAGGGCAAAACCCCCTTCCTGATGATATAGTGACCTGGCTGAATGTAAAGGAGGACATAAGTTACATCACACAGTATAGGTGCTGCCTAGAGGATCCTCAGTGTAAGACTTCCTTGAATATTCTCAAGTACAAAAATACGTCGACTCAGCGTTTAAAGGGTGTCGCGGCGGCGTTGAGGCGGGCAGAACATTTTGCGGGGAGGGCCGTGGTGGCTGCGTGACATCACATGCAGCCGCTGCAATACTTAAACATGGCGGGCAGCTAGGCTGCGTAGGCAGAGGGCTACCCTAAACATGTGAAAGAATCGCCGCCGTGCGATGCTTTCGCATGTGTGCCGGGGAAGAAGGGGGGGGGGGGTTTGGCTTGATCCGGCATGTGTCGGACGGACTTGCCCTGTGCTGAGCGTCCCCCCCACATGTCAGAGTAATGGATCGCAGAAGTGAGATTTTTCGCACATCTACGATCTATGCTGAATCAGGCCCTCAGATAAGACAGCTGCTAAAGAGGAAATCACTATGGAAAATACAGATCACTGTGCAACTAAGGAGGTTTAATAGCAGCCACAAAATAGAACCCTTTGGAATGAACACGTAATTCCCCAAAAATGTGAACTATTAATGTGTGATGGGTTTTGATGATCGGCGCTAAAACACTCCAGGGGTTCTCATAAATCAATAATCCTCCACATGAATGGAATATATACAATTGTATAACATAGTAAAAACATTAAAATAAAGATAAAAATACAACTAAAAATAAATTTGACTGTATACCAAATGGTACCAATACCACAGTATTTCTTCCTCCTGTGTCCACAGTCTAAGCATCGATGGTTCCCTTACAGATGGTTTCCCACCATCGAGGTCACCCATCAATGGTAACCCACCAACGGCCATCCCTAATTTAGAGTTGGGCAATTTTTCTAATTAGAAAATACTGCAGCTTTATATGACTTGCACTGTCCTGGTTATCATCAGGATGTTTAACAGATTGCAGGTCCTCCATTTAGCCTACAGATGTCACTATCGTGCACAGACAGTTTTAAGCTGGGGACACATGGGCAATTATCTGCCCGATCACCTGATGTTTTCATAGGTGTGTATGCCGGAGCATTAGACTGTAAACGGCTTCAACGCTCCTGCAACGGTCGGAATGGGAGGTCACATCTTATGAGCTGCCCGATCTCCCGATCCCATAGAAGTAAGTGAACACAGAGCTAAAAATAGTGGAATATGGGCCCAATTCAGCATGGATTGTTATTCAGAGAAATTGCAGTTGTCTGCGTGTCGAAAGGCGCCACCCCGACAGGAAGAAAAACCACCCCGTGCAAAATTGCAAACGCATCGCTTATGCATCCACTGGCAGATGCATAAGCAATTCACGGAACATCAATGAATTTTTGCCATCTGAGCAAATGTGAGTAGGTCTGAGGCTGCCACTAATCTGCAACTGAGACAGCCCGGAGGTGGTCTGCTCTGATGTCACAGACCCTCCCCAAAAACGCCTGGGTTTTTTCTGGCACAGCTAGAAAAAGTCTGGTTTCCACCAAGAAACGCCGACTTCCTGTCAGACTAACAGGCTACATTGCATCTCTGAGGGGCGCAGCATTAATCTGATCTGTACAGCGTGTGCCCAGCTATAGTGCTTCTCACACTCGCTCCTCATGGAACGCTAACAGTGCCGGTTTTCAAGGTAGTCTAAGGAATAATAGTAGCACCTGTACAGCTATTGTGTTAGTCAATAGGCACACCTGTGCTCCAGCTAGATGATCTGGAAAACATGCACTGCTGAGGGTTCCTTGAAAAGAATTCTATAAAAAGCACATTTTAATCAAATTTCAGATGCCCATCTATGGCCACATGGTGACCTCATTCAAGAGGGTTCAGGCCCACTAACTGGACAGCTGGAAACATCCATACTCTCAGTGTTTTCCCATGTGACGTGTTGGCAATGGCAGCTCACAGACATGAAGGTGGGCAAGTCTCCCGTACATTGGTAGGGGTCCTGCTATGTAAAGGAGAGCGAGATTTAGGATTTAGGGGGTAATTCAGACTTGATCGCAGATGTGCACATCTACGATCACTTTCACAGACATACGGGGGGACGCCCAGCACAGGGCTTGTCCGCCCCACATGTCTGGCTCTGCCGCCCCCCCCCCCCCACAGGTACAAAAGCTTTGCACGGTGGCGATGCTTTTGTACCTGAAGAGCAGCTCCCTACCAGCGCAGCTCCTGCGCGCTGGCAGGGAGCTACCATCGTTCTCAGGGTCGCAGCGGCTGCATGTCACGTCGCACAGTCCGGGCACGCCTGCGTTGCCCGGACCGCACCCCCAAAACGGCGGCCTCTGCCTGTCAATCAGTCAGAGGCAATCGCTGGGCTGAGATGCCGATCGCATCTCTGGCATGCAAAAACGCACAGCAGCAATCAGGTCTGAATTAGCCCCTTAGTTGGCATGTAAATCTCACGGACTCCCAGCATTCCTTGCAAGCCCAGACCAGACACATCCACATGCAATACAATGATCCCCATAGACTTACACAGCCATTCCTCCAACAAACTCCTCACTGGCCTGGCAGTACACTGTAATAGCCACTCGTGCGTCTGCGTCAAAGGTGAACTCCAAACCGTATAAGACCCGGGGTTTCCCTCCGTCCTCCATCGGGCTGTCGCCTCCTTCTTTGTACCTGAAACCGCACAATATAACAAGTCTGTTACGTCGTCAGGTAAGGCCGAGCCAGGTGGCAGAGGGCTGCTGCCCTATCACAGGCACAGTACCTGACAAGGCGCAGGGAGTCCTTCCGGATGTTCACCAGGCTGCGCAGAGTCTTCACCGGTTCATGGGGTGCGGGGGTAAGGTATGGGAACTGCATAGAGAAAGGTAGACATGAGATTGTGCCTGGTACCAGGACTGTACGTGGCTAATTGCAGTGGCGTCACCCACTGGCATGGAGCGGAGCATTCCGGTAATGTGATCACCATGCTGCGTGGGGTCTCAGCCAATGGATTACAATGAAAAGAAGGTTGAGTGGGGGCTAAATAGTTACAGTATATGCAGTAGTGGATCTTGCTACGGGCACAGAGGAATTTTGCCGCCGTCCGGAGGGCACCCATGAAGACTTCTTCATGGGGTAACTTACCCCATGAAGAAGTCTTAGAGACGAAACGCGTTGGGCCTTCACCCAGAGTCCTCCTGCTATATCAGTTAAGACTCTCATTACTATTTTTTTCCTACATTTATGTAGCTTATTTGCACAAGCAATCCGCACTTTATTGAGAATTTTATATGTATCCATTTTTTTCTAAAAAAATAGTAATTTTTTAGAGAACTGCATTTTATGTAAAGAATTTTTTTATATTCGTTTAAATATCTCTTTGGCATTGTATTTTAACCTACTCTTAGTGTTGTGAAATAAATTTATATCTTACTATACATATCTTTTATGTATTTATTACACTCGGCCACATATAAACACCTCAGGTCGCTTAGAACCCCTATCTGGTATCTATCTATCTCTATATCTAATCTATCTATCTATCTATCTACACACATACATACATACACACGAGCGACTTGTACTCAACGGAATATATAAAGTTTACATTATGGCAGACCACAAATTATTACAGAGATCAAAAGGTCACCCATAAAGAAAATAACTTATTGCCCTACGTACTGGGGTTATTCCATGTGTGTCATCAGATCCCTAAGTTGCAATGTGCTGCAGAAACCTCAGTCCACCAATGGGGCATGAGCCCTAAGCCGCAATGTGCTGCAGCAACCTCAGTCTACTAATGTAAAGGCATTTGAAAGGCTGACGGTGAGCTACATGGTAAGATGCTGACATACTGTAGCTGGGGTGGACTGAGGCACCAGGCTACGCAGTCACAGATGTCACACTTGAAGACATCCTCTAAGGAAACATGTCTGAAGAACTGACATGAATGCCTTGCCCGGGTGAATAGTGCCCTCTATACAGATATATCAATATACACGCAGTGCAGAGAGCTGTAAAGCATTCTATTAGACAGGGACAGGCAACATGGTACTCCAGCAGCTGTGGAACTACAGTTCCCAGCATACCTAAAAACAAAACTGTGGCAGGACATGCTAGGATGTGTAGTTCTCCATATTATCTGCTATAAGACGCCTCACGCGCACTTGCCTGAACAGGTCGGTTCCCCAGGAAGTTGAGGTCACTGTTCTCCCCGAACAGGTAGCCCTCTGGGTGTGGGGTCTCAAACTTCTCCCCTCCCATGAAGAAATGGCTGGCAAAGTAGTTTCCTGGAGAAGTAAAGAGACAGCAATGTGATAGCAGACGGGCACACAACCCATCCCCACATGTAACTTACTCAGCTTCTACGGACGCGCTGGCACCAGTAATACAGCGCTGGTAACATCCTCAGCTGGGTGCGACATTTACTAATATATTTACCAACCTACAGGTAGAGGAGGCGGGACATGCAGACGGGTCACTCACCAGATTTAGGGGGGTAGCGGTAAGCAGAGTTTGCCTGGATATCTATGTCTTCTACCCCGGCGATTCTCCGGCCCCACACGGCCCCCATGGCCTAGGACACAAGAAGAGGCGACATGTGAGAGTCAGTACGTGTACACTGGGATATTACAGTCAGGCACATGGAACGCACGAGAGGGACACAGGCGGGGGGGTTCCTCTTATATAGCAGCATCAATACACCAACTACAGAGCCTCTACTAATACTGACACAGAGATACTGCACCTGTCTGTACACAGGTGACACACAGGGGATACACCCGCCTGTCTGTACACAGGTGACACACAGGGGACACACCCGCCTGTCTGTATACAGGGGATACACCCGCCTGTCTGTATACAGGTAACACAGGGGACACAGCCGCCTGTCTGTATACAGGGGATACACCCGCCGGTCTGTATACAGGTAACACAGGGGACACACCCGCCTGTCTGTATACAGGGGATACACCCGCCTGTCTGTATACAGGTAACACAGGGGATACACCCGCCTGTCTGTATACAGGTAACACAGGGGACACACCCGCCTGTCTGTATACAGGTAACACAGGGGACACACCCGCCTGTCTGTATACAGGGGATACAGCCGCCTGTCTGTATACAGGTAACACAGGGGACACAGCCGCCTGTCTGTATACAGGTAACACAGGGGACACACCCGCCTGTCTGTATACAGGGGATACACCCGCCTGTCTGTATACAGGTAACACAGGGGACACAGCCGCCTGTCTGTATATCTGTATACAGGTGACACACAGGGGGATACACCCGCCTGTCTGTATACAGGTAACACAGGGGACACAGCCGCCTGTCTGTATATCTGTATACAGGTGACACACAGGGGGATACAGCCGCCTGTCTGTATACAGGTAACACAGGGGACACAGCCGCCTGTCTGTATATCTGTATACAGGTGACACACAGGGGGATACAGCCGCCCGTCTCTATACAGGTGACACACAGGGGGATACAGCCGCCCGTCTCTATACAGGTGACACACAGGGGGATACAGCCGCCCGTCTCTATACAGGTGACACACAGGGGGATACAGCCGCCCGTCTCTATACAGGTGACACACAGGGGGATACAGCCGCCCGTCTCTATACAGGTGACACACAGGGGGATACAGCCGCCCGTCTCTATACAGGTGACACACAGGGGGATACAGCCGCCCGTCTCTATACAGGTGACACACAGGGGGACACAGCCGCCCGTCTCTATACAGGTGACACACAGGGGGACACAGCCGCCCGTCTCTATACAGGTGACACACAGGGGGATACAGCCGCCCGTCTCTATACAGGTGACACACAGGGGGATACAGCCGCCCGTCTCTATACAGGTGACACACAGGGGGATACAGCCGCCCGTCTCTATACAGGTGACACACAGGGGATACACCCGCCTGTCTGTATACAGGGGATACACCCGCCTGTCTGTATACAGGTAACACAGGGGACACAGCCACCTGTCTGTATACAGATAACACAGGGGACACACCCGCCTGTCTGTATACAGGTAACACACCCGCCTGTCTGTACACAGGTGACACACTCGCCTGTCTGTACACAGGTGACACACCCGCCTGTCTGTACACAGGTGACACACCCGCCTGTATGTACACAGGTGACACACCCGCCTGTCTGTACACAGGTGACACACCCGCCTGTCTGTACACAGGGGATACACCTGCCTGTCTGTACACAGGTGACACACAGGGGACACACCCGCCTGTCTGTATACAGGTAACACAGGGGACACAGCCGCCTGTCTGTACACAGGTGACACACAGGGGGATACAGCCACCCGTCTCTATACAGGTGATACACAGGGGGATACAGCCGCCCGTCTCTATACAGGTGACACACAGGGGGATACAGCCGCCCGTCTCTATACAGGTGATACACAGGGGGATACAGCCGCCCGTCTCTATACAGGTGACACACAGGGGGATACAGCCGCCCGTCTCTATACAGGTGACACACAGGGGGATACAGCCGCCCGTCTCTATACAGGTGACACACAGGGGGACACAGCCGCCCGTCTCTATACAGGTGACACACAGGGGGACACAGCCGCCTGTCTCTATACAGGTGATACACAGGGGATACAGCCGCCCGTCTCTATACAGGTGACACGCAGGGGATACAGCCGCCCGTCTCTATACAGGTGACACACAGGGGGATACAGCCGCCCGTCTCTATACAGGTGACACGCAGGGGATACAGCCGCCCGTCTCTATACAGGTGACACGCAGGGGATACAGCCGCCCGTCTCTATACAGGTGACACACAGCGGCTACACCCGCTGCCTGTATACAGGTGACACACAGGGGGATACAACCGCCCGTCTCTATACAGGTGACACACAGGGGACACACCCGCCTGTCTGTATACAGGGGATACACCTGCCTGTCTGTACACAGGTGACACACAGGGGACACACCCGCCTGTCTGTATACAGGTAACACAGGGGACACAGCCGCCCGTCTCTATACAGGTGACACACAGGGGGATACAGCCGCCCGTCTCTATACAGGTGACACACAGGGGGATACAGCCGCCCGTCTCTATACAGGTGACACACAGGGGGACACAGCCGCCCGTCTCTATACAGGTGACACACAGGGGGACACAGCCGCCCGTCTCTATACAGGTGACACACAGGGGATACAGCCGCCCGTCTCTATACAGGTGACACACAGGGGATACAGCCGCCCGTCTCTATACAGGTGACACACAGGGGATACAGCCGCCCGTCTCTATACAGGTGACACACAGGGGGATACAGCCGCCCGTCTCTCTACAGGTGACACACAGGGGGATACAGCCGCCCGTCTCTCTACAGGTGACACACAGGGGGATACACCCGCCCGTCTCTCTACAGGTGACACACAGGGGGATACAGCCGCCCGTCTCTATACAGGTGACACACAGGGGGATACAGCCGCCCGTCTCTATACAGGTGACACACAGGGGGATACAGCCGCCCGTCTCTATACAGGTGACACACAGGGGGATACAGCCGCCCGTCTCTATACAGGTGACACACAGGGGGATACAGCCGCCCGTCTCTATACAGGTGACACACAGGGGGATACAGCCGCCCGTCTCTATACAGGTGACACACAGGGGGATACAGCCGCCCGTCTCTCTACAGGTGACACACAGGGGGATACAGCCGCCCGTCTCTCTACAGGTGACACACAGGGGGATACAGCCGCCCGTCTCTCTACAGGTGACACACAGGGGGATACAGCCGCCCGTCTCTCTACAGGTGACACACAGGGGATACAGCCGCCCGTCTCTCTACAGGTGACACACAGGGGGATACAGCCGCCCGTCTCTATACAGGTGACACACAGGGGGATACAGCCGCCCGTCTCTATACAGGTGACACACAGGGGGATACAGCCGCCCGTCTCTATACAGGTGACACACAGGGGGATACAGCCGCCCGTCTCTATACAGGTGACACACAGGGGGATACAGCCGCCCGTCTCTATACAGGTGACACACAGGGGGATACAGCCGCCCGTCTCTATACAGGTGACACACAGGGGGATACAGCCGCCCGTCTCTATACAGGTGACACACAGGGGGATACAGCCGCCCGTCTCTATACAGGTGACACACAGGGGGATACAGCCGCCCGTCTCTATACAGGTGACACACAGGGGGATACAGCCGCCCGTCTCTATACAGGTGACACACAGGGGGATACAGCCGCCCGTCGCTATACAGGTGACACACAGGGAGATACAGCCGCCCGTCTCTACACAGGTGACACACAGGGGGATACAGCCGCCCGTCTCTATACAGGTGACACACAGGGGGATACAGCCGCCCGTCTCTATACAGGTGACACACAGGGGGATACAGCCGCCCGTCTCTATACAGGTGACACACAGGGGGATACAGCCGCCCGTCTCTATACAGGTGACACACAGGGGATACACCCACTGCCTGTATACAGGTGACACACAGGGGGATACACCCACTGCCTGTATACAGGTGACACACAGGGGGATACACCCACTGCCTGTATACAGGTGACACACAGGGGATACACCGGTCTGGGTACAGTAATGTATATTATACACCTATGTATAATAATAATAATACCCCTGGGGCAGGCAGAGAGCGCACAGGGAGCCTGATAATTATCTATATAACAAAAATAGGCAGGAAAGGGGGAGGTTGGCCAGTTATGGCTGAGCGTGCTGGGACTTGTTGTTCCACAGCAGCAGTAACGGCCCCTGGCTGCCCCTGTGTGGACGGGGGAGGGGGACAGGCTCAGGACCGGGGACACATACGCTGCTCCCGGTGCCGGTGGTGGTCTCCTCTGGTCCGGTCTGGGCCCTCTAGTCCTTCCTGCACAGGCCACAGTGTGTACACCGAAACTCCAGTAGCGCTCAGCAGCACGGTGCCCTGGGACTTGTAGTTCTTACACCCTAACGTCATCACTTCCCCAAACATGGCCGGAGAACGCGAACACTACAACTCCCGGCATGCCCCGCGCCCGTATACCCGGCTGATCGCCGTCACCAGAGACAACAATGCCCTGGACTGTACCAACCGAGCCAGCCGGGGGGAGACCACCAGCAGCAGCAGCAGCAGCTGTGTGATGGTACGATCCGTGCCTAGCTTCTCACATCGATGGTTTCATACCATCGTGTTCAGAGATGTCCATCCCTAATTCTCTGCCTGCAGGAGCTCTGCAACATGCAAATACAGCAGCAGTGCCAGTGTTTCCCCTCTGTGCCCAGTCACTGCCCCTATGTACCCAGTCACTGCCCCTCTGTGCCCAGTCACTGCTCCTTTGTATCCAGTTTCTGATCCCTCTGTGCCCAGTCACTGCCCCATCTGTGACTAGTCACTGCCCCTAGTATGTACCCAGTTACTGCCCCTATGTACCCAGTCACTGCCCCGAGGTATCCAGTTTCTGACCCCTCTGTGCCCAGTTACTGCCTCCTCTGTGCCCAGTTTCTGCCCCTATGTACCAAGTCACTGCCCCTATGTACCCAGTTACTGCCCTCTCTGTGCCAAGTCATTGCCCCTATGTACCCAGTCACTGCCCCGAGGTATCCAGTTTCTGACCCCTCTGTGCCCAGTCACTGCCCCAATGTACCCAGTCACTGCCCCTCTGTGCCCAATTTCTGACCCCTCTGTGACCAGTTACTGCCTCTTTTGTGCCCAGTTACTGCCCTTATGCATCCAGTCACTGCCACGCTGTATCCAGTTTCTGACCCCTCTGTGCCCAATCACTGCCCCTATGTACCCAGTCACTGCCCCTCTGTACCCAGTCACTGCCCCTATGTACCCAGTTTCTGACCCCTCTGTACCCAGTCACTGCCCCTATGTACCCAGTCACTGCCCCTGTGTACCCAGTTTCTGACCCCTCTGTGCCAAGTCACTGCTGCAGCGTGACCCCTCTGTACCCTGTCACTGTCCACTCACTGCTGCAGCGTGACCCCTCTGTACCTCCCTGCCCACTCACTGCTGCAGCGTGACCCCTCTGTACCTCCCTGCCCACTCACTGCTGCAGCGTGACCCCTCTGTACCTCCCTGCCCGCTCACTGCTGCAGCGTGACCCCTCTGTACCTCCCTGCCCGCTCACTGCTGCAGCGTGACCCCTCTGTACCTCCCTGCCCGCTCACTGCTGCAGCGTGACCCCTCTGTACCTCCCTGCCCACTCACTGCTGCAGCGTGACCCCTCTGTACCTCCCTGCCCGCTCACTGCTGCAGCGTGACCCCTCTGTACCTCCCTGCCCACTCACTGCTGCAGCGTGACCCCTCTGTACCTCCCTGCCAACTCACTGCTGCAGCGTGACCCCTCTGTACCTCCCTGCCCACTCACTGCTGCAGCGTGACCCCTCTGTACCTCCCTGCCAACTCACTGCTGCAGCGTGACCCCTCTGTACCTCCCTGCCAACTCACTGCTGCAGCGTGACCCCTCTGTACCTCCCTGCCCACTCACTGCTGTAGCGTGACCCCTCTGTACCTCCCTGCCCGCTCACTGCTGTAGCGTGACCCCTCTGTACCTCCCTGCCCGCTCACTGCTGTAGCGTGACCCCTCTGTACCTCCCTGCCCGCTCACTGCTGCAGCGTGACTCCTCTGTACCTCCCTGCCCGCTCACTGCTGCAGCGTGACTCCTCTGTACCTCCCTGCCCGCTCACTGCTGCAGCGTGACCCCTCTGTACCTCCCTGCCAACTCACTGCTGCAGCGTGACCCCTCTGTACCTCCCTGCCCACTCACTGCTGCAGCGTGACCCCTCTGTACCTCCCTGCCAACTCACTGCTGCAGCGTGACCCCTCTGTACCTCCCTGCCCACTCACTGCTGCAGCGTGACCCCTCTGTACCTCCCTGCCCACTCACTGCTGCAGCGTGACCCCTCTGTACCTCCCTGCCCACTCACTGCTGCAGCGTGACCCCTCTGTACCTCCCTGCCCGCTCACTGCTGCAGCGTGACCCCTCTGTACCTCCCTGCCCGCTCACTGCTGCAGCGTGACCCCTCTGTACCTCCCTGCCCACTCACTGCTGCAGCGTGACCCCTCTGTACCTCCCTGCCCACTCACTGCTGCAGCGTGACCCCTCTGTACCTCCCTGCCCGCTCACTGCTGCAGCGTGACCCCTCTGTACCTCCCTGCCCACTCACTGCTGCAGCGTGACCCCTCTGTACCTCCCTGCCCACTCACTGCTGCAGCGTGACCCCTCTGTACCTCCCTGCCCGCTCACTGCTGCAGCGTGACCCCTCTGTACCTCCCTGCCCGCTCACTGCTGCAGCGTGACCCCTCTGTACCTTACTGTGCACTCACTGCTGCAGCGTGACCCCTCTGTACCTCCCTGCCAACTCACTGCTGCAGCGTGACCCCTCTGTACCTCCCTGCCCACTCACTGCTGCAGCGTGACCCCTCTGTACCTCCCTGCCAACTCACTGCTGCAGCGTGACCCCTCTGTACCTCCCTGCCCACTCACTGCTGCAGCGTGACCCCTCTGTACCTCCCTGCCAACTCACTGCTGCAGCGTGACCCCTCTGTACCTCCCTGCCCGCTCACTGCTGCAGCGTGACCCCTCTGTATCTCCCTGCCCACTCACTGCTGTAGCGTGACCCCTCTGTACCTCCCTGCCCACTCACTGCTGCAGCGTGACCCCTCTGTACCTCCCTGCCCACTCACTGCTGCAGCGTGACCCCTCTGTACCTCCCTGCCCGCTCACTGCTGCAGCGTGACCCCTCTGTATCTCCCTGCCAACTCACTGCTGCAGCGTGACCCCTCTGTACCTCCCTGCCCACTCACTGCTGCAGCGTGACCCCTCTGTACCTCCCTGCCCACTCACTGCTGCAGCGTGACCCCTCTGTACCTCCCTGCCCGCTCACTGCTGCAGCGTGACCCCTCTGTACCTCCCTGCCCACTCACTGCTGCAGCGTGACCCCTCTGTACCTCCCTGCCCGCTCACTGCTGCAGCGTGACCCCTCTGTACCTCCCTGCCCACTCACTGCTGCAGCGTGACCCCTCTGTACCTCCCTGCCCACTCACTGCTGCAGCGTGACCCCTCTGTACCTCCCTGCCCGCTCACTGCTGCAGCGTGACCCCTCTGTACCTCCCTGCCCACTCACTGCTGCAGCGTGACCCCTCTGTACCTCCCTGCCCGCTCACTGCTGCAGCGTGACCCCTCTGTACCTTACTGTGCACTCACTGCTGCAGCGTGACCCCTCTGTACCTCCCTGCCCGCTCACTGCTGCAGCGTGACCCCTCTGTACCTCCCTGCCCGCTCACTGCTGCAGCGTGACCCCTCTGTACCTCCCTGCCCACTCACTGCTGCAGCGTGACCCCTCTGTACCTCCCTGCCCACTCACTGCTGCAGCGTGACCGCTCTGTACCTCCCTGCCCGCTCACCGTTTCCAACCGTTTTTGGGGAGTGGTAAGAAAAACGCAGGCGTGTCAAGGCGAACGGAGGGCGGATGTCTGACGTCAGGACTGGGACCTTCATCGCTGGAGCCGTCGCACAGGGTAAGTAACTACAGGGCTGGTCTTGTTTTGCAGGAAACTTTTTAAGCATAGCAGGGCTGCACAAGCGATCGCAGTCCTGCTATGCAGAAATACGCTCCCCCATAGGCGGCGTCTAGTTGATCGCATGGGCAGCAAAAAGTTGCTACGTGCTATCAACTCAGAATGAGGGCCAATTACCATATAAAAGATTAAGAGGTCTATTCATGAAGCAGTGAAAAGTGTGGAGAAGTTAGTCAGTGGAGAAGTTGCCCATGGCAACCAATCAGCTGCTCTGTATACTTTTATAGTATGCATTTTATAAATGTTGCCTCAACAACGATTGGTTGCCATGTGCAACTTCTCCACTAGCTCACTTCTCCACACTTTTCACTGCTTCATGAATAGACCCCTTAATCTTTTATATGGTAATTGGCCCTCATTCTGAGTTGATCGCACACAGCCACTTTTCGCTGCGCAGTGATCAGGTTACTGTTGTGCATGTGTATGCACCGCAATGCGCACGCGTATCGTACGGGTACAAACAGCATCGTTGCTGTGCAATGCTTCTAGCGTCGAATCCATTCGCACAGCCGATCGCAAGGAGATTGACAGGGAGAAGGCGTTTATGGGTGTCAACTGACCGTTTTCTGGGAGTGGTAGGGAAAACCCAGGCGTGTCCAGGCGTTTGCAGGGCGGGTATCTGACGTCAGCTCCGGGACCGGACAGGCTGAAGTGATCGCAGCGGCTGAGTAAGTCCAGAGCTACTCAGAAACTGCACAAAACATTTTCGTCCCGCTTGGCTGCACACGTGATCGCTCACTTGCAAAGCAAAAACACACTCCCCCGTGGGCGGCGACTATCTGATCGCTGCTCTGCAAAAAATAGCTAGCGAGCGATCAACTCGGAATGAGGGCCATAGTTCGACTAATCTTAACCCACTCAGTGCCAAACTACTACAGCAGCGCTTCCCAAACTTTTTTGAATCATGGCGCCCTAGGCTATCAGAATTTTTTTCACGCCACCCCCTAGGCTATAAGTTTCTTATTGAGAAATTTAGAAAGAAATATTAAATTAAGTAAATTGTGTTTATATGTCACCCTGGGGGTACACACGGGGCCACTTGTGACTTTGTGCTAAGCGATGTAGGTTAGCACAGATCGCTCAGCACACATCACTATACACCGATATACCCCCAGCGATGTGCGCTAAGCGATCTGTGATAACCAGTGTTCTACATACACACGCTAGGTGATCTAACTAAATCTTGCCTGCATGCTTGAACGATCTGAGTCGGCGATATCGACGCGCAGGGGCCCCGCATCGCTATCGCTATGGGGTATACACATAGGCCCTCATTCCGAGTTGATCGCTCGCTAGCTACTTTTTGCAGCCGTGCAAACGCATAGTTGCCGCCCACGGGGGAGTGTATTTTCACTTTGCAAGTGTGCGAACGCCTGTGCAGCCGAGCCGGACGAAAAAGTTTTTTGCAGTTTCTGAGTAGCTCTGGACTTACTCAGCCCTTGCGATCACTTCAGTCTTTTTGGGCCCCGGAATTGACGTCAGATACCCGCCCTGCAAATGCTTGGACACGCCTGCGTTTTCCCAACCACTCCCAGAAAACGGTCAGTTGCCACCCACAAACGCCCTCTTCCTGTCAATCTCCTTGCAATCGGCTGTGCGAATGGATTCTTCGTTAAATCCATCGCTCAGCAACGATCCGCTTTGTACCCGTACGGCGTGTGTGCGCATTGCGGTGCATACCCATGCGCAGTAGTAACCTGTTTGCTGCGCTGCGAAAAACGTCAGCGAGCGATCAACTCGGAATGACCCCCATGGAGCGATGTGTGCTTAATTTCTAAGCGATCTAGTCAGATTGCTTAGAAATTAAGCAAAAATCACTACGTTTGTTCTCCCCTTCACCTTTTCAGTGGCATGCCCGGAAGATTTCCGAGCCACCTGCGCTGCGCAGACCGGCAACCCCGGAAATTTTCCAGGCATGCCATTGTTCCCCCCTCTCCTCCTCCCTCCTCCATGCACTGCGCTCGGCCGGTGGATGAGGCGATCGCGTCATTCCGTAAAACTCCGCCAGCCAAGTGCTTCACGTAATGTTAAAGTGCAGCACCCGTCTCCTGTCACTGAAGAGGAGCCGGCATTTTGGTGTCACCCCTCGGCGGGTGCCACCCGCTACCCCCTTATGACGCCTATGCTACTGTGCAAATAAAATCCAATTCTCATTATACCAGAAATCCCAGTAGATGGACCAAATTCTATGTTTCTATGAGGGTAATTCTGAGTTGATCGCAGCAGGATTTTTCTTAGCAGTTGGGCAAAACCATGTGCACTGCAGGGGATGCAGATATGGTATCCGGACTCCAGGTCGACAGCACAAAAGTCGACACACTTTAGGTCGACACCAATTGGTCGACACACCTTAGGTCGACATGGACAAAAGGTCGACATGTACAAAAGGTCGACATGGAAAAAGGTCGACATGAGTTTTTCACGATTTTTTTCTTTTTTTTAACCTTTTCATACTTAACGATCCACGTGGACTACGATTGGAACGGTAAAGTGTGCCGAGCGAAGCGGTAGTGGAGCGAAGGCACCATGCCCGAAGCATGGCGAGCGAAGCGAGCTATGCGAGGGGATGAGGTGCACTAATTGGGGTTCCCCGTCACTCTACGAAGAAAACTACACCAAAAAAACATTAAAAACTCATGTCGACCTTTTCCCATGTCGACCTTGTTCCTGTCGACCTTTTGTCCATGTCGACCTAAGGTGTGTCGACCAATTGGTGTCAACCTAAAGTGTGTCGACCTTTGTGCTGTCGACCCTCAGTCCCAGACCCTGCAGATATAACATGTGCAGAGAGAGTTAGATTTGGGTGGGGTGAATTCAATCTGCAATCTAAATTGCAGTGTAAAAATAAAGCAGCCAGTATTTACCCTGCACAGAAACAAAATAACCCACCCAAATATAACTCTCTCTGCACATGTTACATCTGCCTCCCCTGCAGTGCACATGGTTTTGTCCAACTGCTAAAAAATGTCCTGCTGCGATCAACTCGGAATTACCCCCATGAGCGTGCTCTACGGTCTGGGCGGCGCTTGGAGATCAAACCATGTTATCTTTAAAAGATCAAATAGGGATTTGTCTGTATGTAAATTGGCAAAACAGAAACCCTTTTATGATAGATACACACCTGTAAGATAAGAGGAACGATCCACGATATTCGTTTTATTGGGACAGCTGAAATGACCCAGAGAACGTCAGATTTCCTGTACACACTACATAATTACCCTTCCTGTAAGAACAATACGTATTCCTAACGATCGTCTTTTACAAGCAGTTGTCAGACAATGGGGGAGATTTATTAAAATTTGGAGAGAGATAACGTACCAGCCAGTCAGCCCCTAACAGGCTGTGTTTGACAAATGACAGGAGCTGATTGGTTGGTGTTTTATCTCTCTCCATCCAAGCTTTGATAAATCTCCCTCAGTGTCTGTAGACGCTGCGTTTGCTGCATGTCATTGGCCCGTCTGGACTGACAAATGTCGCAGAGCACTCCTGAGGTCGCAAGCCAGTCTGTCAGGCTTGTGAACACACTGCGCAGTAATTGGACCGGCCAGCAGAGAATTGGCTGATTGGCCTGCTTATTGCTCAGTGTGTACCCAGCATTACATTACCGAGCAAAGGCCGGCAGGATAACTTTGTCTTGTGACTAAATGAAAGTCTACTGGATGTGTCTTCCCAGTTTCTGCACCAAATTCCAACCACACCCAGGAGGGGCACTGGCGCCAAAATCGCACCGCGTGTATAGTCAATATCTGTGGTTCTGGGCTCCGGTTAGTTCAAGGGAAATCGCAAAGTCAAAATCGGCCATAGCCAGAATCGCACGTGGGTATTGTGGCCCCTTACCAATCATTTTACAGGTCGACAAATATATAAAAATATTTCATACTAAATATTTTGACCAATACATACATTTAGGTGGGTTATTTTGTTTCTGTGCAGGGTAAATACTGGCTGCTTTATTTCTCTGACGTCCTAAGTGGATGCTGGGACTCCGTAAGGACCATGGGAAATAGCAACTCCGCAGGAGACTGGGCACAACTATAAAGAAAGCTTTAGGACTAACTGGTGTGCACTGGCTCCTCCCACTATGACCCTCCTCCAGACTTCAGTTAGAATCTTGTGCCCGGCTGAGCTGGATGCACACTAGGGGCTCTCCTGAGCTCCTAGAGAGAAAGCATATTTTAGGTTTTTTATTTTACAGTGAGATCTGCTGGCAACAGACTCACTGCAGCGAGGGACTAAGGGGAGAAGAAGCGAACCTACCTAACTGGTGGTAGCTTGGGCTTCTTAGGCTACTGGACACCATTAGCTCCAGAGGGATCGAACACAGGACCCGACCTCGATCGTTCGGTCCCGGAGCCGCGCCGCCGGCCCCCTTACAGAGCCAGAAGCAAGAAGTGTTCCGGAAAATCGGCGGCAGAAGACTTCTGTCTTCAACAAGGTAGCGCACAGCACTGCAGCTGTGCGCCATTGCTCCTCATGCACACCTCACACTCCGGTCACTGATGGGTGCAGGGCGCTGGGGGGGGGGGGCGCCCTGAGGACAATATAATACACCTTGGCTGGCAAATCTACACCATATATAGTCAGGAAGGCTATATAGGTGTAAAAATACCCCTGCCAGAATTCCAGAAAAAGCGGGAGAAGTCCGCCGGAAAAGGGGAGGGACCATCTCCCTCAGCACACTGGCGCCATTTTTCCCTCACAGCTCCGCTGGAAGGACGCTCCCTGGCTCTCCCCTGCAGTGTCAAGCTACATAAGGGTAAAAAAGAGAGGGGGGGCACTAAATTTAGGCGCAGTATATATATATATATATATATATATATATAATATAAGCAGCTATAAGGGAAAAAACACTCATTTATAGTGGGATCCCTGTGTTATATAGCGCTCTGGTGTGTGCTGGCATACTCTCTCTCTCTGTCTCCCCAAAGGGCTTTGTGGGGTCCTGTCCTCTGGCAGAGCATTCCCTGTGTGTATGCGGTGTGTCGGTACGGCTGTGTCGACATGTTTGATGAGGAGGCTTATGTTGTGGCGGAACAGATGCCGATAAATGTGATGTCACCCCCTGCGGGGTCGACACCTGAGTGGATGGTTCTGTGGAAGGAATTACGCGACAGTGTCGACTCCTTGCATAAAAGGTTTGACGACATACCAAATATGGGACAGCCGGCTTCTCAGCCTGTGCCTGCCCAGGCGTCTCAAAAGCCATCAGGGGCTCTAAAACGCCCGCTACCTCAGATGGCAGACACAGATGTCGACACGGATACTGACTCCAGTGTCGACGACGATGAGACTAATGTATCTTCCAATAGGGCCACACGTTATATGATTGAGGCAATGAAAAATGTGTTGCATATTTCTGATGTTACCCCGGGTACCACAAAAAAGGGTATTATGTTTGGAGAGAAAAAACTACCAGTTGTTTTTCCTCCATCTGAGGAATTAAATGAAGTGTGTGAAGAAGCGTGGGCTTCCCCCGATAAGAAACTGATAATTTCTAAGAGGTTACTAATGGCGTACCCTTTCCCGCCAGAGGATAGGTCACGTTGGGAAACATCCCCTAGGGTGGATAAAGCGCTCACACGCTTGTCAAAGAAGGTGGCACTACCGTCTCCGGATACGGCCGCCCTGAAGGAATCTGCTGATAGAAAGCAGGAGGCTATCCTGAAGTCTACATATACACACACAGGTGTTATACTGAGACCAGCTATTGCTTCAGCATGGATGTGCAGTGCTGCAGCTGCGTGGTCAGATTCCCTGTCGGAAAATATTGATACCCTAGACAGGGACACTATATTGCTAACCGTAGAGCATATTAAAGACGCACTCTTATACATGAGGGATATTTGCCGGCTGGCATCTAAAATAAGTGCAATGTCCATTTCTGCCAGGAGAGGGTTATGGACTCGGCAGTGGACAGGAGATGCAGATTCTAAAAGGCACATGGAAGTTTTGCCTTATAAGGGTGAGGAGTTGTTCGGGGATGGTCTCTCGGACCTCGTTTCCACAGCAACAGCTGGGAAGTCTACATTTTTACCCCATGTTCCCTCACAGCCAAAGAAAGCACCGTATTATCAGGTACAGTCCTTTCGGCCCCAGAAAGGCAAGCGGGTTAAAGGCGCGGAAGGCAAGCGGGTTAAAGGCGCGTCCTTTCTGCCCAGAGGCAGAGGGAAAAAGCTGCAGCATACAGCCAGTTCCCAGGAGCAAAAGTCCTCCCCCGCTTCCTCTAAGTCCACAGCATGACTCTGGGGCTCCACAGGCGGAGCCAGGTACGGTGGGGGCCCGTCTCAAAAATTTCAGCGATCAGTGGGCTCGCTCACGGGTGGATCCCTGGATCTTTCAAGTAGTATCTCAGGGGTACAAGCTGGAATTCGAGACGTCTCCCCCCCGCCGTTTCCTCAAATTTGCCTTGCCAACAACTCCCTCAGGCAGGGAGGCAGTGTTAGAGGCAATTCACAAGCTGTATTCCCAGCAGGTGATAGTAAAGGTGCCCCTACTTCAACAAGGACGGGGTTACTATTCCACAATGTTTGTGGTACCGAAACCGGACGGTTCGGTAAGACCCATTTTACATTTGAAATCCTTGAACACGTATATAAAAAAATTCAAGTTCAAGATGGAATCGCTCAGGGCGGTTATTGCAAGCCTGGACGAGGGGGATTACATGGTATCACTGGACATCAAGGATGCTTACCTGCATGTCCCCATTTACCATCCTCACCAGGAGTACCTCAGATTTGTGGTACAGGATTGTCATTACCAATTCCAGACGTTGCCGTTCGGTCTATCCACGGCTCCGAGGGTCTTTACCAAGGTAATGGCCGAAATGATGATACTCCTTCGAAAGAAGGGAGTTTTAATTATCCCGTACTTGGACGATCTCCTGATAAAGGCGAGGTCCAGGGAGCAGTTGTTGGTCGGGGTAGCACTATCTCGGGAGGTGCTACAACAGCACGGCTGGATTCTAAACATTCCAAAGTCACAGCTGGTCCCTACGACACGTCTACTGTTCCCGGGGATGGTTCTGGACACAGAACAGAAAAAAGTGTTTTTCCCGGAGGAGAAGGCCAAGGAGCTGTCATCTCTAGTCAGAGGCCTCCTAAAACCAAAACAGGTGTCGGTGCATCACTGCACGTGGATCCTGGGAAAGATGGTAGCTTCCTACGAAGCAATTCCATTCGGTAGGTTCCATGCAAGAACCTTTCAGTGGGACCTTGTCACAACTGAGGGCCTGAGCTGACGGGAGGCAGCCTCAGTTGTAGGGGCTGAGATGTAACGGAACCTGGGAGGTTGTATCAGACCCCTAGACATGTAAGTAACATGTAGAATAACTGCCCGAAGGCGTGACCACGACAACCAGGATAAAAGTCAATGATGTTTATTATGACAAACTCCGTAACACAGCAGCAGTAAAAGGAAACATAAAAGTCAACAGAGGATAAATACAATTCCTGGGTACTACAGGGTGGCAAGGGCCACAGGCACTGGTAGTGTGAGACAGTTCTTATAATCTTCTAGTTGGAAAGTCCTTACCAGGCCTGACTGTAGCAATGGAGAGAACCCAGGATCGTACCAGCTGATGTTCCAGGAAAGGCTGGGCTGCTGAAGGTAAAACGGCTGCTGTGGATACTGGCTGGAACCAGACTGTTGTTGGTACGGAGTGGATACTGGCTGGAACCAGTTAAATAATAAACGAACTTGAGAGCAATGAAATAATAATGAAGTTTGGAGTTTGAGAGCGGTGAAATAATAATACCGGTGGAGAGTGGTAAACTGCAGAAAAGGACACCGGCCCTTTAAGAGAAGCTATACACTGCTGGAAGCTGGGCTGGAAGCAGGTGATTGTTTGAGAGCGGTGAAATAATAATAACGGTGGAGAGTGGTAAACTGCAGAAAGGACACCGGCCATTTAAGAGAAGCTGTACACTGCTGGAAGCTGGGCTGGAAGCAGGTGATTGTTGTAGCTGGAAACAGGTGAGTCCAGAATGGATCGGAGAGTCAGGCTACACCGCAGATGGAATGCTGGTACACCGGCCCTTTAAGAGAAGCTGTACACTGCTGGAAGCTGGGCTGGAAGCAGGTGATTGTTGAAGCTGGAAACAGGTGAGTCCAGAATGGATCGGAGAGTCAGGCTACACCGCAGATGGAATGCTGGTGCGGGTCTCTATAGCAGAAGTCTGGAGACAGGAGCTGGAACCTGGAAGACAATCACAGGAGAGAGACAAACTGGAACTAGGTTTGACAACCAAAGCACTGACGCCTTCCTTGCTCAGGCACAGCATACTTATACCTGCAGCAAGGAAGGGGTTGGCTAGGCAATTATGCAAATCAACAATACAGACAGCAGATTGGTGGAAATGCTCAGATGACAAAATCCAAGATGGCTGCGCCCATGCAGACACTTGGAGGGAAGTTTGGTTTGTAATCCATGTGAGAATTGAAACAGTAATGGCGACGCCGGCCACAGGAGACAGGAGACGCCAGACTGACAAGCGCACATTTAACCACGCGGGCACAGCGGAGGCCGCGGCTGATGAAATCACCACTCTGACATTCTGCATGTGGAAACTCAGGAACAGCGGGATCCGGTCCTGGAACGCTGAGCCAGCCTTAGGAGGCATCTGAAGGGTAAGTAATGGCGTCCAGATACCCGGATCGTGACAGCACCCCCCCTTTAGGAGTGGCCCCAGGACACTTCTTAGGCTTTAAAGGAAACTTTGCGTGGAAATTTCGGACCAAGGCAGGAGCATGGACGTCTGAGGCATTGGTCCAAGAGCGTTCTTCAGGACCATAGCCCTTCCAGTCAATGAGGTATTGTAACTGACCGTAACGGAAACGTGAGTCCAAAATCTTGGCCACCTCGTACTCGACTCCCCGTTGAGTCTGAACTTTGGGAGCTGGAGGAAGTGCGGAATGAAACCGATTCAGGATCAGCGGTTTCAACAAAGAAACATGAAATGTCCTGGGTATTTTCAAGAAGGATGGTAACTGTAACCTGTAGGCAACAGGATTGATGACTTGTTCAATCTTGAAGGGTCCGATGTAGCGAGGTGCAAATTTCATGCTGGGAACTCTCAACCTCAAATTCTTCGTGGATAGCCACACACGATCACCCACCTTGAGAGCAGGAACCGCTCTACGCTTCCTATCGGCAAACTTCTTATACCTGAATGAGGCTTTAAGCAGGGCTGCTCGGACGTTCCTCCAGTTATTTGCAAACTGACGCAAGGTGACATCCACTGCTGGAACAGAAGTTGCGGGAAGCGGTTGGAATTCTGGGACTTTAGGGTGGAATCCATAATTAATGAAGAATGGTGTAGAAGAAGATGAGGAATGGTATTGATTGTTGTGGCTGAACTCGGCCCAAGGAAGGAGTTGAACCCAGTCATCCTGAGAGGAAGACACATATATACGGAGGAAGGCCTCCAAGTCCTGATTCACCCTCTCGGTTTGACCATTGGTCTGAGGATGGTAAGCCGTGGAAAACTTTAACTTGACTTGGAGGGCTTGACACAAACTTCGCCAAAATTTGGCTACAAATTGTACTCCACGATCCGAGATGATCTCTTCAGGAAGACCGTGAAGTCGGAAGATCTCTTGTATAAACACTTGAGCCAACTTGGAAGCTGACGGAAGACCGGTGAGAGGGATGAAATGTGCCATCTTGGTGAACCGGTCAACTACCACCCAGATGGTATTAAACTTGTTGCAGATAGGTAGATCGGAAACAAAGTCCATCGACAAATGGGTCCAAGGTCGACGGGGAACAGATAATGGAACCAGTTGCCCCGCAGGCGACTGGCGGGAGACTTTGTGTTGGGCACACTTTGGGCAGGAGGCAATAAATTCCATAACGTCCTTCTTCAGAGTTGGCCACCAGTAGGACCTAGAAATAAATTCAAGGGTTTTCTGAATGCCTGTATGTCCAGCAAAACGGGAAGCATGGGCCCAATGCATGAGCTTCTTCCTTAGAACTGGCTTAACAAAACTTTTCCCTGGTGGAGGCGTAGAGTCCATCCCTACCGTGGAGAATGCCAACGGATTAATAATAGGATGCTTGTCTGCAGACTCGGACTCATTTTCTTGCTCCCATGAGCGGGAAAGGGCATCGGCCTTACGTTTCTGAGAACCCGGACAGAACTGGAGTTTAAAGTCAAACCTAGAGAAGAAAAGTGCCCATCTGGCCTGATGAGGATTCAGACATTGTGCGCCTTTGAGATATAAAAGATTTTTGTGGTCGGTAAGTATGGTGATTGAGTGGGAAGCTCCCTCCAACAGGTATCTCCACTCCTCCAGAGCGAGCTTGATGGCTAGCAACTCCTGATCGCCAATGGCATAGTTGCGCTCAGCTGGGGAGAACTTCCGGGAGAAGAAACTGCAAGGATGTAGATGTCCATCTTTGGCCCTCTGGGATAACACTGCTCCTACTCCAACGGAGGAGGCATCTACCTCTAAGATACAAGGAGAGTCGGTGTCGGGCTGTTTCAGAACTGGTGCAGAGATGAACCGTTGCTTCAGAAGGTGAAAGGCCTGTGTAGCTTCCTCGGACCACTTGGACGGATTAGCACCTTTCTTGGTTAATGCAGTGATAGGCGCCACGATGGTGGAAAAGTCTCGTATAAATTTTCTATAATAATTGGCGAACCCTAAGAACCTCTGGACCCCTTTGAGGCTTAAGGGTATAGGCCAATTCTGGATTGCTTGGAGTTTCTCAGGATCCATCTCTAGTCCGGAACCGGACACAATGTAACCTAGAAACGGAATGGTTTTAACTTCAAACACACACTTCTCCAATTTACAATAGAGGTGATTGACACGGAGACGGGAAAGAACCTCTTTTACCCAGAAACGATGATCTTCGAGATTATTAGCAAAGATGAGGATGTCGTCTAGATAAACCACGACATGGCGGTACAAGATGTCCCTGAAAATCTCATTCACGAAGTGCTGGAAGACTGCTGGAGCGTTGCTCAATCCGAAGGGCATGACGAGGTACTCATAATGTCCGTCACGGGTGTTAAAGGCGGTCTTCCACTCGTCACCCTCACGGATTCGGATGAGATTGTAGGCACCCCTCAAGTCCAGCTTTGTGAAAATAGTTGCACCACTAACTCTATCAAAGAGCTCGGTAATCAGGGGTAAAGGGTATCGGTTCTTGACGGTAATGTCGTTCAGACCTCTGTAGTCGATGCACGGACGCAGACCACCGTCTTTCTTCTTAACGAAGAAGAAGCCTGCGCCGGCTGGAGAAGAAGATGGTCGGATGAAACCCTTCGCCAGGTTCTCTTTGATGTACTCTTCCATGGAGTGTGTCTCAGGCAGAGACAACGGATAAGTTCGGCCTCGCGGTGGAACCTTCCCTGGAATGAGGTCGATTGGGCAGTCCCATTCTCTATGAGGAGGAAGGATATCAGCAGAGGCTTTACTGAACACGTCCATGAAGTCTTGATATGGAGGAGGCGGAACATCAGATGACCTGGGGAAGGAAGAACAAACAGGAAGAACTTTGGCTAAACAAGTCTCAGCACAGGAGGGACCCCATGCCAGTATTTGCGTAGTCGTCCAGTCAATTGATGGGTTGTGGAGACGGAGCCATGGAAGGCCTAAAACCACTGGATGTGTGGCTCTTGGAATCACTAAAAAAGAAATATACTCAGAATGAAGAACTCCCACTCTCAGACGAACTGGAAGAGTCCTTAAGGAAATGACTGCGTCAAAAATCTTGCTGCCATCCACGGCAGTCAAAGAGATGGACGAGGACAGTCTCTCGGTGGGTAGGGACCACCGTTTAACATAAGCTTCGGTTATGAAATTCCCAGCTGCTCCGGAATCAAGGAGGGCAATGACGTTCCTGTAACGTTGAGCAATTTGGAGCGACACTGGGAGGTTACAGTCATGAGGAGATGGAGAGGAGATCATTACTCCTAGCCGGCCCTCTCCTTGGCGAGCTAGGATCTGGAGTTTCCCGGACGTTTGGGACAGGCATTGATAGTGTGCGACGGAGCTGCACAGTAGAGACAGAGAGACTCAGAGAGACGTCTTCGGCGCTCAGCGGGAGATAGACGGGAACGACTAATTTGCATAGGCTCATCCTTGGATGGAGATGGTTGACGAGGAGGAGGAGCAGAAGATTTAGGAGTAGATGATCTTCCTCGCTCGGTTGCTCTCTCTCTGAAACGTAGATCAACCTTCGTGCAAAGAGAAATTAGCTCATCCAACTTAGAGGGCAAGTCTCTGGTAGCTAACTCATCCTTGATGCGTTCTGATAAGCCATGCCAGAATGCAGCATACAGGGCCTCGTCGTTCCATGCCAGTTCGGATGCCAGGATTTTAAACTGTATAAGATACTGTCCCACAGTACGTGTTCCCTGGCGTAAACGGAGAATCTCAGATGAAGCAGATGTTATCCGGCCTGGCTCGTCGAAGATGCGCCTGAATGTAGCTACAAAGTCAGTATAGGAGGATAGCAGGGGATCGGACTTCTCCCATAAAGGTGATGCCCAGTCAAGCGCTGAGCCACTGAGAAGGGAGATGATATAGGCAATTTTGGTACGGTCACTGAAGAAATTGCCAGGTAGAAGCTCAAAGTGGATTTCACATTGATTGAGAAATCCCCTGCAGAACCTTGGAGATCCATCAAATTTTGCTGGCGTTGGAAGATGAAGATGTGGACTGGAAATGGGTAAGGTGGGTGGGGTTACAGCTGGTGTTACTGTAGTGGACGCACCGGACGTGCCAGGTCCACGGAGGGTCGTTTGAATCCCATCCAGCCGTGTAGAGAGATCCTGGAGACAGCGGATGATGTGGCCCTGTGCAGCCTCCTGATGTTCAAGTCGGGCTGCCAGTTCTTGCATCGGCCTGGCCGCTTGATCCTGGTCTCCGGCTGGATTCATTAGGTCAGTGCTTACTGTCACAACTGAGGGCCTGAGCTGACGGGAGGCAGCCTCA